>NC_034190.2:17253628-17256128 GCF_002021735.2 Oncorhynchus kisutch
GAGAGAGAGAGAGAGAGACTGACAGAAAGATGGAGGTGTGTGGGCCATGACCGTGTAGCTCCTGAGGTGTAATCTATTTAGCAGTGTCACCGACCAGGAAGCAGTCAGAGGTTCCATCCATCCTCAATCCACTAAAGCTCATTGATTGTGTCAGAGAGTAAGGGCCGGTCACTCACTCCCTCGCACCCTCTCGCTGGATCAATATTGATTATTATCTTTATACTGCCTGTCTTTGGAGTGCCTGTGAGTGGGTCTTGCCTATAGGAGGGGAGGAGAGAAGGAAGGATGGAAAGAGAGGAAGGAAGCTGTTTCTGGGTGGGGAGAAAAGAAGGAGGCTGTGCCTGGATGGGGAGAGAGAAAGGAGGCTGTGCCTGGATGGGGAGAGAGGAGGGGGGCTGTTTCTGGATGGGGAGAAAAGAAGGAGGCTGTGCCTGGATGGGGAGAGAGGAGGGGGGCTGTTTCTGGATGGGGAGAAAAGAAGGAGGCTGTGCCTGGATGGAGAGAGAGAAAGGAGGCTGTGCCTGGATGGGAGAGAGGAGGGGGGCTGTTTCTGGATGGGGAGAAAAGAAGGAGGCTGTGCCTGGATGGGGAGAGAGAAAGGAGGCTGTGCCTGGATGGGGAGAGAGGAAGGAGGCTGTGCCTGGATGGGGAGAGAGAAAGGAGGCTGTGCCTGGCTGGGGAGAGAGAAAGGAGGCTGTGCCTGGATGGGGAGAGAGAAAGGAGGCTGTGCCTGGATGGAGAGAGAGAAAGGAGGCTGTGCCTGGATGGGTGCGTGCGTGCGTGCGTATTCATCTACCCCACAGTGGGACTTGTTCAGTCCTAAAAGTCATGGCATTCATTATCATCACGTTTGAACTGAAGTGATCCCAAATCTGTCAAGCAATAAGCTTTCCACTCTAACTTAGAAATATCCAGCTTTCCAACTAGCTTTCAACTCTTACTTATGGTTGCTTTGCAATGGTCTGGTGATCTTGTGGTCACTGCTACATGACCATCCTTATCACCTTGTTTGTAGCGGTCAACTGTAGGTGGCCTTGTGGTCATAGTAGATGTGTATTTATCTATCTCCCTCCCTCCTTCCCTCTCACACTCTCCTCCTTCCCTCTCACACTCTCCTCCTTCCCTCTCACACTCTCCTCCTTCCCTCTCACACTCTCCTCCTTCCCTCTCACACTCTCCTCCTTCCCTCTCACACTCTCCTCCTTCAATCATTTTCTCTTCCCCGGCTTATGATCGTCATTGACACTCAAATGATAGAAGTGAATAAAACTCATTATGGACAGTCAGTGTGAGTCATGTAGGAACATTAAAAGTTGCGTCTCGTACCTTCCTGGTTCTCATCCCTCAGCCTGTTTTATGGTGCCCCTGTCCAGTCCCGGACCCGCTTACCCAAGCCAAAGTCCATCCATCCACACCTAGAGTACGCCCCATTATCAGCACCTCCCCCCACCCTCTCCAGTTAAGCCTCATCCTCTGGCAAAAGAACATGGACAGAGGAGGGATGCGGGAACTGAGGTGGAGGACCGGTGGGATGGACAGGAGGGAAGGGGGGAGAGGGGAGGAGTGAGGGAGCTGGGGTGAAGGATAGGAGATGGACAGGGGGTGGGGGGGGGGGGGAGGGGAGGAGTGAGGGAGCTGGGGTGGAGGATAGGAGATGGACAGGAGGGAGGAGAGGAGAGGGGAGGAGTGAGGGAGCTGGGGTGAAGGATAGGAGATGGACAGGAGGGGGGGAGGAGATGGGAGGAGTGAGGGAGCTGGGGTGGAGGACAGGTGGGATGGACAGGAGGGAGGGGAGGAGAGGGGAGGAGTGAGGGAGCTGGGGTGAAGGATAGGAGATGGACAGGAGGGGGGGGAGATGGGAGGAGTGAGGGAGCTGGGGTGGAGGATAGGAGATGGACAGGAGGGAGGGGAGGAGAGGGGAGGAGTGAGGGAGCTGGGGTGAAGGATAGGAGATGGACAGGAGGGGGGGAGATGGGAGGAGTGAGGGAGCTGGGGTGGAGGATAGGAGATGGACAGGAGGGGGGGAGGAGATGGGAGGAGTGAGGGAGCTGGGGTGGAGGATAGGAGATGGACAGGAGGGAGGGGAGGAGAGGGGAGGAGTGAGGGAGCTGGGGTGAAGGATAGGAGATGGACAGGAGGGGGGGAGGAGATGGGAGGAGTGAGCTGGGGTGGAGGATAGGAGATGGACAGGAGGGAGGGGAGGAGAGGGAGGAGTGAGGGAGCTGGGGTGGAGGATAGGAGATGGACAGGAGGGAGGAGAGGAGAGGGGAGGAGTGAGGGAGCTGGGGTGAAGGATAGGAGATGGACAGGAGGGAGGGGAGGAGAGGGGAGGAGTGAGGGAGATGGGTGGATAGGAGATGGACAGGAGGGAGGAGAGGAGAGGGGAGGAGTGAGGGAGGGAGTGAGGGAGCTGGGGTGGAGGATAGGAGATGGACAGGAGGGAGGGGAGGAGAGGGGAGGAGTGAGGGAGCTGGGGTGAAGGATAGGAGATGGACAGGAG
>NC_034190.2:17263628-17416128 GCF_002021735.2 Oncorhynchus kisutch
TGGGACCAACACTTCCCATGTTGCATTTATATAATTTTCAGTGTAGATCTATGTTTTTTCTGTGATCAAATCAACATTATATCAGTCCCTTTTGAATGCAACAAACCAAAACAAATCTAACTTTGCAAGATTGAGTCTGTGATTTTGTTGAAGGCAGACCCCGAGCGCAATGGACTAAGAATTCGGGCTCGTATCCCTCGAGGGGTCTTTCAATCACCTGCGAGTGAATGAATGTGCTTTTCAGATCAATCATATAAGTGGTAGTAGTTTTGCTATCTCAGGTAAAAGAGATTGGATGATGAGGGCCAGAGACAGAGAAACCTATAGTTTATTAGTAACTGTGAGAAGAAGAGAAAGATACAGGGCCTTCAGAAAGTATTCACATCCCTTGACCTTTTCCACATTTTGTTGTTGTTACAGACTTCATTTAAAATGGATTAAATTGAGATTTGAGTCACACAATAAGTCATAATATCAAAGTGGATTTATGTTTTTTTTAGACATTACAAATGTACTAAAAATGAAAAAATGAAATGTCTTTAGTCAATAAGTATTCAACCCCAATGCCTAAATATGTTCAGGAGTAAAAATGTTCTTAACAAGTCACATAAATTGTATGGCCTTAATTTCAGTTCCACTTCCTTTCACCATGAATAGGTTTATTGTCTTTTTAAAGAGCATTTTGGTCTTGGACCTGAACTGGAAGTGTGCTGTTTTGAGGTTTCTTTTGCATTGTGTTTGGAGAGTATTAAGGCCTAGAGTATATGGGAATAAGGAGACAGGAGGAGAACGTTGAGTGAGTGTGTAGACTCTGGTGCTGGTGGGTGTGGGTGAGGGGGTCAGCCCACCCCTCTGTCAGAGCTGTCAGGGGTAGAGGGAGACTGATGAAGAGACTCTTTTACATTGACTGGTTGAGCTCTCAGTAAAGCCAACTCACAACCAACCAACCCTGCTGCTTACAAACTACAATCCTGTAGGTATTTATTTGGACAGTGAAGCTACATTTTAAAATGTGTTTCTCTACTCCAGCATGAACTTTCTCACGCATCATTATTCGCGATTGATTCATGGTTATCCATAATCATAGAAGCATCCACATTAATGTAAAAGTGTTGACAAATATACAGAGCCTTCAGAAAGTATTCACACCCTGTTACTTTTTACACATTTTGTTCTGACTGAATTTAACATTTATTAAATATAGATTTTTTGGGGGTCACTAGCCTACACACAATACCCCGTAATGTCGAAGTGGAATTATGTTTTTAGACATTTTTACAAATCAGTTAAACATTTTTAAGCTTAAATGTTTTTGATTCAATTAGTATTCAACCCCTTTGTTATGGCATGCTTAAAAACATGCTGGAGGAAAAATGGGCTTAACCAGAATTATAGTAAGTTGCATCAACTGACTCTGTGTGCAATAATAGTGTTTAACATGACTTTTGAATGACTACCTCATCTCTTCACCCCACACATACAATTATCCGTCAGTCGAGGAGTGAATTTCAAAAACAGATTCAACCACAAAGACAAGGGAGGTTTTCCAATTCCAAGCAAATAAGGGCGCCTACTGATAGATAGATCTTTTTTTTAACGGACATTGAATATTCCTTTGAGCATGGTGAAGTTATTAATTACACTTTGGATATTGTATCAATACACCCAGTCACTACAAAGATACAGGCGTCCTTCCTAACTCAGTTGCCAGAGAGGAAGGAAACTGCTCAGGGATTTCACAATGAGGCCAAAGGTGACTTTAAAACAGTTACAGAGTTTATTGGCTGTGATAGGAGAAAACTGAGGATGGATCAACAGCATTGTACTTACTCCATAATACCAACCTAAATAATAACATAGTGAAAAGAAGGAAGCCTGTACAGAATAATAAATATTTCAAAACATGCACCCTATTTGCAATAAGGCACTAAAGTAAAACTGCAACCAATGTGCCAAAGAAATTAAGTGAATGTCCTTAATACAAAGCATTATGTTTGGGACAAATCCAACACAACATATAACTGAGTATCACTCTTCATATTTTCAAGCATGGTGGTGGCAGCATCCTGTTATGGGTATGCTTGTCATCGGCAAGGACTATGACATTTTTTAGGATAAAAAGAAACGGACTAGGCCTCCCGAGTAGCGCAGTCTAAGGCACTGCATCGCAGTGTTGCGGCGTCACTACAGCTTGGGGTTCGATCCCGTGACCGAGGGTCACATAGGGCGGCACACAATTGGCCCAGTGTCGTCCGGGTTAGGGGAGGGTTAGGGGAGGGTTTGGTTTGGTTTGCGACTCCACAAGGTTTGCGACTCCTTGTGGTGGGCCAGGCACCTGCAGGCTGACTCCAGTCATCAGTTGAACAGTGTTTCTACCAACACATTGGTGCAGCTGGCTGCCGGGTTAAGCGAGCGGGTATTAAGAAGACCGTTTTTTTTTCAGGTTATGTTTTGGAGGATAAATGATTCGACAATCGCCTCTCCCGAGCCCATTGGGGAGTTGCAGTGATGAGACAAGATCGTAATAAGGAAATTGGGGAGAAAAATGGGGTACAAAAAATGACAAAATTTGAAACGGAATAGAGCTAAGCACTGGCTAAATCTTAGAAGGAATCCTGGTTCAGTCTGCTTTCTAACAGACACAGGGAGGAAAATCAATGTGCAAATATTGTACAATCCAGGTGTGCAAAGCTCTTAGTGACCTACTCAGAAAGACTCACAGCTGTAATCCCTGCCAAGTGTGATTTTAATGCCTATTGACTCAGGGTTCTGAATACTTATGTAAGTGAGTTATTTCTGTATTTAATTTTCAATAAATTTGCTAAGAATTCTAAAAATATCTGATCACTTTGTCATTATGGGGTATTGTGTGTAGATGGGTGAAGAAAAAACAACAATTTAATCAATTGGTAATTCAGGCTGTAACAACAACATTTGAAATAAGTGGAGGGGTGTGAATACTTTCTGAAGGCACTGTATATGGAGTACATATTGTAGCAAATTCAAAGAGTAGCCCTGACTGGGATTTGAACCAAGGTCCAGTGACGGTCCAGCCAACACCTTAACCATAATGCCCAAAAGTCTGAAACTCTTGATAACATCTCTATTTGTTCAGTTAAAGTAACAACAGAATGGCTTGGGCATGTACTGGTCGTTCAAAATATTAACATCAATATATCACTGATTGGTCAGCTCGTTCTCCTAAGGATGACATCATCTTCTGTGAGGAAATAGCAAGCATTTTGAAATGGCCTGTTTGAGATACAAGTTTGAGGTGGTGTTTTTTTTTTGTGTTTTTTGGTTGTTGTCAATTTACGCTTTGACTACGAATACGAGTATAGGATGAGTCAACAACGTTACTAGGGTAAGAGTTACTGGGAAGGGGAAGGGGAAGGTCGACTTGGAATTTCCGAGTTGGATGACAGTTTAATTTTTGTTGTTGACTATTTGTTTTATTAATCACAGAAGTAGACGGTCAAATGTAGTTAAAGTTAAGAGGACCTCCGTTGTGGTATAAGCCTATTTGATTGTGAAAGAGCTACATCACCTATTCCAGCAGCCATATAGGCTCCTAATGCCGCTTTCATGTCAACGATTTGGAGCTTTCAGGCGCTCGGAAGGGACGCAAGAACCATTCTCACCATTTACAGCTGAACTCACGGCCATTTTGTTTACATTTTCAGTGCCCCGTGACGTCAGAGTTCAGCATCTGGGACAGATCTGGGTCCAGAGATCATACCCGAGGTTCTTAGTCATAAATAAGAGTTGAAGGGGCATCACTTGAACGCAGCATAATCTATGCGAAATTCGTGTTGTTTCAATCTAGCCCATTCATAGACAGGTAATGTAAAACATATACCTTCTTATCATGAACCTGTCTGTCGCCTGAAGCAAATGCACCGACGCTCCAACGTTGTCCAGAAGATATGTCTAAACGTCAATACGCCTCGCTTGCAATATGGTTTTAGAAACATTTGGAACTTTCTCATCGGCAAGAATTAAAACAAAATCAAATGTTAATTAGGTTACTACGCACCTTTATATGGTTCTGGTTCCCACAAGGCCATGTTACAGCTGTTTTTTTTTTTTACAGAAGACAGAGGCGACCAACTGCTCTACTTATCTCTTGAAGCATTTCACTTCGTAACACCTGTGCGTAACGGGAGGACGCCAGAATAGTGTTGTAACCGAAAAATACTGTCGGCTACAAATGTGTTAAAACCGGTTAAAACGGTGTACAGTAGGCGGCCCAAGTGTATATTTTCTATTTGTGAAATTATTTTGATGTGTTGTGAAAGTAGAGGGCTTTATGTTTCCAAAACCATATCGCAAGGGAGGATTATTAAGGTTTCTAAACGTTAAAACAGAGCGCCGGTATTGTAGTTCACAACTGGCCATACCTTCAGCTGAGAATCCAAGAGGGGGAAACTGTAGGCCCCTTGAGCCCACTTTGGTTCTTGAGAACTATAGTGTTTCCCAGAAGTGTTAGTGGTAAACAGTTTGGGTGAGTAATATTTGATAAAGAATCATGTGAAATAAACAGGGAATTATGTAATCATATTGACTTAAAAGACAACGATGGCGTTGCAAAAAGAGGCAGTTTGAAAGCATCCCCCTATCTTGCCTCTTGCCAGCCATTGCTTTATTCTTGTCTCTGGGGCTACATTGTGTTTAGACATATGGTGTAAACATGCATACATACGATATTGGGCCATTAAACTCTGGCTTTATATCCATACAGCTCTGTTAGGTGAGGGAAATTGTTATGGGCCAGTCTGAATTGACTCGCATAAACAAACGCTATAGCTACAACCTGTTTAGTTCCACCTGAATAAAATAACCGGTGACAATTGAAGAGACACCCCAACTCTCATGTCACCAGCTTTGAGCAGCGGGACCCTTCTACCTCCTCCCTCCCCCCTCCCGAGCCCGGCCTGGCATTAAAGCCCTCTCCCGTGCGCCGTAAATAATGTTGATAAAGACGCCACCGAAAACGACTTTCACGCGTCGCCCGATTGATTTAACGTGACCTCCGTTTCCAAATGATATTGGAGGTCTATTTAAACAGATGAAGGCTTAAATTGTCTCGCTTGTGTGTGCATTAATTCCCCATTCATCATCATTACTCTGTGATTGGTCCATCCACGCCTCCTCGCCAGCCCCGCGCGCTACGACAGGGGCCTGTAAATTAGAATATAGTACAATTTAAACAGCAGCAGCAGTCACGGATAGGATGGCTGTGTTTTTTTCTCCATTCAGTGGACAGCTGCTCCGCACCTCCCCTATCAGAACGCTTTGTGCTAGTCAGGGTTCCGACGAGCCCTGCGCCAATTCTCACTAATAACATCTTCTAAGGCCGAGGTAATTGCTGTTACGTGTGCAATAGAGAAGTCTATCATATCTTGTAGCTCGGTCGAATACTGTCTTCCAGCGATTAAATTGAGTGTTAATGGTGGATTAGGCCATTGAGGATCCAACGTAGGAAGGGATAGCTGGGGATCCATATGTGTTGTTGGGTAAATGTGGTTGTAATTTGTATCACTATGTGTCATTCTGGCGCTGTGATGCGCGCTTGAAAAGAGGATCATATGGTGGTGGTGGGGGCTGCTACTGTATGGGTTCATCCAAATCAGCCCCAACCAGTCCTGGCCACTAACCATAACTCACACTGCCACTGTCCAATGGGAAACAATTGTGAAATGGCAAATGCATTTTAATATCTATTTCGTTAAAATGTTTTTTTTTGCTATTATTTTATTATGCACAAGCCAAAACATTTTTTTATTTTCGTCCTGCAATCTCCGTATAAGGCAGAAATATGGCGTGATGGTTTACATAAATCTGCCTTGTGGCTTCTGCCGGGCGGCTTAAACGGTGTATTATTCCAAACATATGCATTTTAATCAGCTCGGTCACACTTACAAGAACTCCAGTTAATAAGGCGATCAATCAGACGGGCGCGGGTAGGGTGGAGGGTATTTCAGAGGGGGCTCGCGGGGGCTGTCTGATTAGGGCGAACCTTTTACCTCGTGACACACCGGAATGCACGCCGGATGGGAGCATGATTTAACGAATAATTAGCCAACACATTATTTTCTCTTCAGATAGAAAAATAGATATAGGCTAATATATTTTAGAAACGTGTGTTTATAGGAAGGTGATATGTATCACGATAATAAGACCGTATTGTTTTCTAAAATGGTAGGCTAAGTTAAAACAACAGTAAACTAATGCTGTCTCGTTTATTCGTTAGATAACGATTGGAAATGTGTTAACTAGAGCACCACCATGACTTAGTTTATCTCATTTTACCCTCAATACATAGTTAGGCCTATATAGATCTACTATATTCAAGACCATTGAAAAATGGAATTTCACATTTCATGTTGGAATGCTTTTATCCACCCTCGACTTAAATGTCACACATTTACACTACTCATTTGCTGAAATAACTTCTAATCTACCCTCTCGACGATGTAAACACATATTAAAAGCCCCTGAGCTCGTGGTGCTACAGCCTCTTTCTAGTGTCCCAGTATATACAGAAATATCTCGTTTACCGAGAGCCTGCGACTCAATTACGCGTCAAACGCAACAAATTAAGCTCGCGCTGATTGGTGGGGCTAGTTAGATCATCGATCTTTTAGCATTCCAATATCTTCTCGAGACAACAGATTCTGCCGTTGTCTATTAACCGGTGGGAGAGAAAATAATGACTGGCGTTAACGGATCCCGGGGACCACTTAGCTGTCATATCCTCTCGCGCGCCCATCACAAGACGACGCCCAGCAATTCTGTGTTTTGACACCGACCACTTCGGTCAAATTACTGCTCTCGTTAGGAGCAATATGCAATGACAATGCCCTGTACCTTAGGTCTATTTTATATTATATTTTTCTGTGGCATTTGTCTATAATAGTCCTGTAAGTCAATAGATTGCTAGGAAGTTACATAGGCCTACTTATATTATTTTAGGCCTAGGCCTAACAATGTGCAATTACACTTGGTTCTATATCAATAGAATATGAATAACCTTTTGGAATATAATTGTTTTGATTTTATTTAGATTACTATTCTACATGTAGGCCTTCCCTTGATGCCCAGGCTGCAATGAAAACTTAGTATGCCTATTCCGTGAGCTGTAGAATAAAACATTCGATTGATTTTTGTTGTTTGAAATGCTGTTTATTGCAAATTTGATGTCCAGAACAATCCAACAATATATTCAGCAAAAATTACCACAGAGTGAATTCGCTCTCTTGAGCCTTTTTGCAGCAATTTCCCTAAAACATGACAGGGTTATTTCGATGAAATACTATGCCAGTAACAGTGCAAAGCGATACATGGAAACAAAGAAATAATAGCAATTTCCTCAAACTATTTTAGAATGAGGATAATAAATATAAGGCTTATAGTATCAGAATCAGTCGTTATAAATGCATTTATCCAAGCATTCGGTCTTATTGGCTGAGGGTAAAATAGAATGGGGTAGAATTGGGGGTGGGCAGGGGGAGAGAGGTGGTGGCTAGTGTTCAGTCGAGGGTATATGGGTGAGATGGGCAGCTCGAGCGAACTCGGCCTAATTTGCCTGGTGTGATTGTCCAATGGCTTGTCTCTCTCTCTTCCCCCGTCAAGCCAAAGCGAGCTAATCCGTTCCCCTGGCGCCTTGTTACGGTTTGGCAGAAACGATCCCTCCCGGTCTCCGCGCGCGGCCGGTATTATCATTAATTCAACACTCAAAATTCATCTGCCACGTACATATACATCACTTACTAATTTTACCAGCATCTGCACATTTCCGACCCAGACCTTCAAAAAAGGGACACTCGGGCAGGGAGAGGGAGCCATAATGAGACGGTGCAGTCTGTTAACAAATTCCCTTGTTAAAAAAAGAAGATGGAAAACATCATTCTCTTGTAACTAGCCTACCCATATATGTAGGTCAATTTGGACATGTGAAGAGACTACAAATAATGATAAACCGTTAACACCATCCATCACAGAGATAAACGTTTGTCTGTAATTCCCAGTCCGCCTGGGCTCTCTCTTTCTTCGCACCAAATTAATCTTACATAAATCAAATGTGTTTTTTGTCCGATCTCGGAATATTTCATGGTCTGCATGGGGTTTTGTAACTGAAATTATTTTTTTTCAGTGGATAGCATGATGTGTGAGATCATCGCGTTGGTGCTTGAAAACATATAGCTTAAAAACTGGGTAGGCTATTTATTTGCACTCCGAGCTCGCTCATCTCTCCTTTTTGTTATGTAGCAGGTGTATGTAACAGCACGCGCTGCAGTACCTGTCGCTTATGCTGCTGCGGGTATCGAGTCTGCTCCACACGAGCGTTCTATTCATGCTGTTTGAGTCTTGTTCATGTGTTTTCTTTAAGTTTGATAAAAGCTCATCATGGTAAAAGCGTATGGCCCTCTTCTGCGCATCTCTTCTGCGCATCTCTTCTGCGCTTCATTGACTCAGTCTAATGAACACATTTAGATGTGTTCTCTTCGTTTTATCTGGTCAATGGCACCTCCTCTCTCTGGTCCAAAGTCACCGGCGAGGACTTGCTCAGCACCGACGGTGTAAACGTCAGAAACGTGTCAGTCCTGCTCGTTGGGGAGCACGGGAAGTCTGACCCGGTGGGCCTCTGTGGAAAGCCGTTTGTTTGAGCGGAGTGACAGGCGAGGCAGGAACAGGGGCTTCCCCCGGGACCGAGGCTGTGGGCCGGGCTGGGGTACAGGGATGGGTGCCTGAACGCACACAGCAGCTCCGGCCTCTGGTAGGGATGAGACAACATCCGGAAACTGTCGAGGGACCTGAGTGGGTTGGAGAATGGAGTGGCGGAGGAGGCCGAGCCGGCTCCGACCCCAAGGTGGGAGTAATACGGTAATGGCAGGTGGGACGGGAAGGAGTAACCGAGATTCCCAGTGGCGGCCGCGTGGTTCATCATGTAGGCGTAGAAGGCGGGGTCGGCAGGGTGAGGCCACGTCATGGCCAGACGCTGCCGCTTGTCCTTCATTCGGCGGTTCTGGAACCACACCTATGGAACACAAACATACAGACAGGCGGGGTAAAATATGATCCTTCATACGTCTGTGATGAGACAGATAACAGATTTACAGCTGTTTTTGTACGTTTACCCAGGGTTCCAAATGACAAAATATTTAAGTGCCTTTGAACGGGGTATGGTAGCAGGTGGTAGGCAGGCAGGTGCACGGGTTTGAGTGTGTCAAGAACTGCAACGCTGCAGGGTTTTTCACTCTCAACAGTTTTCTGTGTGTATCAAGAATGGCCGACCACCCAAAGGACATCCAGCCAACTTGACACAACTGTGAGAAGCATTGGAGTCAACATGGGCCAGCATCCCTGTGGAATGCTTTCCACACCTTGTAGAGTCCATGCCCCAACGAATAGAGGCTGTTCTGAGGGCAAAAGGGGGTGCAGCTCAATATTCGAAAGGTGTTCCTAATGTTTTGCAAGCTCAGTATATATATATATATATATATACTATAGGCCTATGCAAATTCCAGCTCATTAATGGATACTTAAGCTCGCCCCTTAAATGTTTTCTGTTTAATCATTAACACAATGAATTAACGTTTAATTTAGGTAAATATTGCCCGTGAAATTGCATTTACTGTATTGTTTTGAGAACCCACATAAATATAGGCTGAGTCGCCTAGGCCTCCATTTGTCTGATATGATTTCAAGTGAACTCATATTTTCTTTTTAGATTTGCAACTAAGATATGTCCTTTCTATGCCAAATATGTTATATTGGAAATAGGCTTATATGTTGTAGAGAAACATTATGATGTTGAAATAGGCCACTGTTAAAGCCGAAGAGCCTCATCTTACCTTGATTGTGGTCTCTGGTAAATTTAGTGAAGCCGCCAGTTCACATCTCCTCGGCCTGGACACGTAATTCTCCCGGTAGAATTCCTTCTCCAACCGACCGATTTGCTCCCGAGTGAATGCTGTCCGGTACCGTCGCATCGCGTCGGCCCCGTAGGACAGCGAGCCCTGTCCCGAACCCATCTTACCAAGATCCATGCCGCTGTCACTCGGGTGGCAGGGGGAATCACCGTTTCGACCTGGAATGGGTTGAAAACATCAATCAGATTATTAGTTATAGAATAGCCTAAAGGTACATTTGATGACAATAGTATCCTACAATTAAGTGTTGTACAGGTTTTCTTTTGTTATTTTGGTTTTTGTATAATTGTCACTGCAGCCTTTATTTTTCGTTTGGCTGAGGTTGACAAAAATCGAAAACAGAGCACCACAACTAGCTAAAAGGCATCTCATCATAAATTAAGCCTATGTAGGCCTAGAGTAAACTAAATAATCCAGATAAATGAATACCATAGCTAACTGCAGAAGGGATAATTATATTAATCCATCATTGTGATGTGTTACGCAGAACCCGATGTGAAGATAATAGCATATATAATCATTCGTTCAACATGTAGGATACTGTTTCCCATTCATTTGAAAGCAGGACCTAAAAATACATATGTTAAGCATTAGACAATTAATTTGGAGCCTCTTTTTCATAAAGACATGACCAGTCTGATGTCAGTTCTCCTGGGGTATGGTCCCTAGATAGTTCCAATCAGTCTACCAACGAATTAATAAGCTATTTTAGTGTTTTGGGGTCTGCCATTTTTATTTGTGGTTTGTTTACTTAAAATCTCTACGAGCAGTATGCGTGCAGATTGGTTCATTTGCGACAGGGTGTCTGGCCCCGGGGTAACTCGTTTTAAAAGTGACACAGTGGTTAAAACCCTAGCTAAGAAGGTGCAACCCAATAACAAGCTGAGATCTCTCATGAGTGTGGATGTAACAATCTATAGAGAAATTAATTAATTACAAATGAACGTTGTTATAAAAACAATAACAATTATGTTCAGTAAATTGTCACTCCCTATCCATAATTCAATCGTACGGAATATCTTGAGTATGTTACGCCAGTATATTTACTTTTTTTTAAATTCTGGACTCTGCATGCACAGAAATAGGCTACTAGCAATCGATTGTAGACCATGTTTACACAGTCACATCGATTGCATTCATTAATTTACATTTTCCCACCTTCAAAATCACATCCATGCAATGTGTTGAGAAAACGAAATGAATAGTGTCATGACGTTTTTTTCATTACCTTTCCCATTGGGGTAGTCCATGCTTTCTGGCGTGCAGCTCACATCAATTTCCTCATAGAAGTCTGACTCAGTGTCCGAGCTGCTGGTTTCTTTGTTGGTGTGATCCATCCGATGTCTCTCGGTAGAAGAGGACATACCAACCGGCCTTACATCAGCGCACACGCGTCCCTGTGCGCCTTCCACCTCTTCGTCCGCTCTGTCTCGCGAGTAGGGTGCAGAACCCGGGCTCAGGCAGTTCCTGTTGACCGTCTTTCCTTGCGGTTCTTGCGCGGGGCTTCCAACTGCTTCCGAGAAATTAGAGCCCGTCTTGCCAACCACCGTGCCAAGTTGACCTCCCTCCGCGAGCATCACCATCTCCTTTCTGTTTTCCATTACCGACGAACGAACGAACGCGCGTGGAATGAACGGGCGCCAAATCACTATGGAGAGAGCCAAGCTGTCTGTGACACTGCAGGCTACGGATGGCGAGGGGATTCAGTCGTGAGAGTGGAGAAAAAAAGAGTAGAGGAATTGATTGAAATGAGAGGAGAGAAGAGAGGGGGATGTACGTTCTGATCCTGCGAGGCGAGCGCTTCAGAGTGCGGCACAAGCCCTGGGAGGGATCACCATTGCATTCTCTTTCTCTCGAGCTGTCATTCTTAATAGGGCAGTCGTCATAATGGCACCCCTGATGACGCCACGCATCGATTGGATGTGGATAAACAGAGAACGAGCAATCACAACCGCGGGATGAGAGATACTAGGGAAGACAGGCATCTTTGGACAGTGTTGGCTACAAGCACATTATTACCGCATGAGTTAACGAGCAAATTATTTTGTGCAGGTATAAAGAGTATATATAGTCCACTGAACGTCAATGTTCTCTAATCCTCAATTTCCACAATGGAACAAGAATTCTGAAAAATCTTCAAGATTTCAATTATATATATTTTTAAACCGTTCTAAAGGTCATTCTTAAGAGGTACTCAGTTATTAAAATGATGAACAATATTGATATGTCAATTATAATGAGAAATAATTATTCACTAATTTATAGGACACCAGGTTATGTGTAATGTGATGCCATGAAATAATCCATATTATTAACCCACTATTTACATAACAAGGGGCAAATTATTTGCGTTGTTTGTTGTGACGTGGTCATCAAATAGCCCACACATATTTTTTGGGGGAAATATTATAGTGTGTATTTGAAGCTAAATGGTGAAGCTAATTGGTTTACCATTGTGATATTTGTAATCCACAGCAGGAGCACAATATAACAGTATGGTGAGGTTTGTTGCAACGTGCAAAGGCTCCCCTTTAATTTTGTCATGTAGTACTGTATGTGTGAGTGAATCTGAAGTTGTCAGCTTTCAAAACGTATGGCTTGTCTGAAACAAAACCCTGTCTAATGTGAAGAACAATGCATAACAATATAAGGCCTGTTATTCAATTGAAAATCTGATTGCAGGAAGCTGCACTGGACAGAATGAAGACCATATTAATGTATTTGCCAAGTTATTCAGCTTAAAGGAAAGCGTTGCAAGCAATACAATCAAAACCGTTGTAGCCACCAATGCATAGGACCATCTTATAACAAAATGACCACGTTGTTTTAATACATTGTCCCTGAGACTTCCATTCCACAGGGAAGTTAAATCAGATCTATTCTCAGTGGTGCTTAATAGAGGCGTTTAAAACATGTTCCATTTGGATCAACATGCTTTGTGCGCGCCTCGAAACGTCTAATGAAATGAAATGGAGATGTCCACTCTTTAGTGGCCTGTCCAAGTGTCCATAGAACCCTGCGTAATTGGAACAGAACACGCAATCTTCCTCACATCACAATGCCCCGTCCTATCCCTCTCCATCCCCCCTGTCCCTCTCTCACCCCCTCCTCTAAAGTGGTGTCAAGTAAAGTGCTCAGAGGTCAAGTCCTGGTGGTCAGAGTTAAGATTACCTACCATTTGACATATTGGTCTGAACAACCAACAACATGGGGCTACACAGCCTGGTCTCATAGACTAGACGTAACATAGAAATGTAAATCCGGGACACTAAAAGTAGTATATCTTACTTGGTATGGTTACCTAGATGGTTGCTTAAGGCGAAAAGGAAAGTAGGGTGGTTGGACGGGGTGGATGGGTGGGCGTATAATGCAAATGTCTAGCAACCCAAAGGCTGTGGGTTTGAATGTTGTCCTGTCTCAGCCTCCAGTATTTATGCTGCAGTAGTTTATGTGTCGGGGGGCTAGGGTCAGTTTGTTATATCTGGAGTACTTCTCCTGTCCTATTCGGTGTCCTGTGTGAATTTAAGTGTGCTCTCTCTAATTCTCTCTTTCTCTCTTTCTTTCTCTCTCTCGGAGGACCTGAGCCCTAGGACCATGCCTCAGGACTACCTGACATGATGACTCCTTGCTGTCCCCAGTCCACCTGGCCGTGCTGCTGCTCCAGTTTCAACTGTTCTGCCTTATTATTATTTAACCATGCTGGTCATTTATGAACATTTGAACATCTTGGCCATGTTCTGTTATAATCTACACCCGGCAAAGCCAGAAGAGGACTGGCCACCCCACATAGCCTAGTTCCTCTTTTGGTTTCTTCCTAGGTTTTGGCTTTTCTAGGGAGTTTTTCCTAGCCACCATGCTTCTACACCTGCATTGCTTGCTGTTTGGGGTTTTAGGCTGGGTTTCTGTACAGCACTTTGAGATATCAGCTGATGTACGAAGGGCTATATAAATACATTTGATTTGATTTGATTTTGATTTGATTTGATGGACAACTTTCGCATTTTTGCTAATAAGCTACTTTTATACTACTTACTACTTATAGCTACTTTGCAACTACTTAGCATGTTAGCCAATTCTTCCCCTAACCCTAACCTTAACTATTTGAGCTAACCCTTCCCCTAACCTTAACTAATTGAGCTAACCCTTCCCCTAACCTTAAACCCTAACCCTAAACCCTAGCCTAGATAACTTTAGCCAGCTAGCTTACGTTAGCCGCCTAGCCACCTAGCTAGAAGATATTATACACATTTGTAACATATAGTACTTTTGCAAATTCGTAACATATTGTACCTTTTTCTAATTATTAACTTATAATACGAATTGTAATTCATAACATATCATACGAAATGGGTGATGGACATCCACAAATTAACACATACCATATGAAACGTAATATATCATACTAGATGGTGTCTCTCGGATTTAAGTACAGAATAATACGAAATACTGTGAAACCAGGTTGGGCTACAGGAACATTTTTGATTACAGCCCAAGATCTATAATTTAGGAAGCATTGTTTTACTGTAATTGCATAGTTTTACCAGGTATACTATAGCCTTCATAATGGCTAGGCATATTTGAACATAGAGGGTGAAACTTTAGAAAATACAAAATAAGCATGTCGCAAACGTCTGTAACTTAAGAAATGTTAGAGGGCTACACATTACTGGACTAGTCAACCATTTGATTATTGTGATTTTCTTTTTTGTCCAGCCATGTCTCCCGAGTAAAACAAAAAAAACGATTTCTGACATTTAATGTGCACACACGCCTGTGTTCTATTGGGGATTGCGCACGCGCAGATAAAGGCGACGCCGGGCATGTTTTCTGGATGCGAGACGTCTCCCAACCTCTCTTTGATCTATGTACTCTAGCGCAGTAAACATTCACTAAACACAGTGATAAAGGACAAGGCTTTTATTAAGGCTATGGCCTTTGGGGGAGGTTGAACTTGATATTACCACTTTAAAGATTTCACGGTGTTTTAAGTTGAGCCCTGGAATCGTAATGGGGCCCATTACAACTCTCCTGTCTGTTTGTTTTCTGCTTATGCGTCACACATTACACATAGCATCCTAGGTATTCTTTATCATTACTATTGAAGGATGGGCTCGTATAATTAGGGATTAGGATACCTAATATTAATTTAATATGATTTATATGAATAGGCTAAATATAAGCATCCAGATCAAGCTGTTATTACCTCATTGACGGAGATGAAGTATGGAAAGCTGGGTCCCGATTCTCCAAAATTCTACCAAAGTGCACTTGCACAACAATAACCATCATGGATAAAACATGGTGCTTACACCAATGCAATGCTTTTAAATTCATGATGAGGAGTGTACAAGTGCACGCTTTGGGCGAAGGGTGGAGAATCGGGATGCTAGTGATAATCATTCTTTCTCCACTCCTTAATGGACTATCCAGTTCTTGTGTCCTCTGATTCCACTGTTAGATTGAGCAGGTTAGGGATGGGGCAGGGAACATGTCTGTAGAATAGGTGCATTGACTCATATTACATGTCCTACAGTTCATACACAGTATCAGTGTACTGGGGACTAGGATGACGTCAGGGGTCGTCGTGACAAGGGGATGCCACCAAGCAGTCTCGCGCAGCCATTGCTGTCCTCGTGCGCCCTCGCCTGTTGAAAAATAGGAAGGCACATGAGCCCTCACGGATTCTTAGGGGGGCGACTGACCGAGTGAAATTCCTCTCTCACATTGCACACAGGCCCATCTCCCCTTCCCCCTCTGTCTTCCTTTTCTTCTCTAGCTCTCACTCCCTCTACTCTCCGCTTACAATGACAGTTCACAGTAAAGGTGTTTGAGCCGGTTCTGTAAGGATATTAGATGCCGTTTTTAAGGTCTGCATCTTTTATCTCGCGATTCTCTGTATCCCTCTGAAACACACTACAGTATACTGTTAAAACTATAAACGTTTCAGATAGGATTGTACTCTCATTCCTTTGTCTAATCATAGGCTACTCTCTTTGCCCATAGGTCAATTTACACTTGCATAGGAATTGTTGTATTCTTTATCTCCCATCTGATGATGCTCTGTCTGGCAAAAGCAGTAACTTGTTGCTAAATAATTTTGAATCTTCTATACTAAAAAGCAATTTAGGGAATTATATATTTTAGATTTATATTTCTGTCTGTCATTTAATTTTGTAAGAAATGTCACATCAATCATTTGAAGCCCTAGTAGTCTACCATACAATTATTCCACCTGTGTGATAAAATGGAAGTTCTTGAAATTAAAATGAGAAAGTGGAGAAAATAATGTTATGTTATTGTCCCTCCATGAGAAGTTATCATTGAGGACGTTGTCAGTGCTAGATAGATAGATAGATAGATAGATAGATAGATAGATAGATAGATAGATAGATAGATAGATAGATAGATAGATAGATAGATAGATAGATAGATAGATAGATAGATAGATAGATAGATAGATAGGTCAAGACAAGCGCGAGAGACATAAACGTTTATGACGTATTCGATCCACCGAGTCACAGTCGGAACCATGGTAATAAAATGTATCATTAGAACCTAACTAATATTTCGCTTTTTACTTCAGCAGATACAATTCCACGGTTGGGAGAGACACTAGAGGGAAATTATTTCGGTAAGTCAAGACTGTTTCCTTAAGCCTATGTCCAGAGATAGGGACCTGGCTACCTGGATCAATCAACACTACTGAAAGTGTATGAGTTCCTCGATGTTTTGAAGTTTGAGTTATCAACAAGACATAGTTTTAAACTATTGTGGGTGGTTTGAGAAACTTTGCGTTATAGGCTATACCCTATATATACTCTATATACATAATATATAGTCTATATTCCATTGAGCGTTGTTGTATTCATAATATTGCATTAATTGATACCAAAATGTCTTATTTCTTCAAACTATCTTACTTGGATTTTGTTAACACTTAAGAATACTGCCGTTAGTCCTATTGTGTAAATAATCATTACTAATACTTGTTCAGATTAAGAAAGACTTCCACACCATGATTCATGTTGGGGTGAAGTTTAGGGTTAACCTGCTGCCATAAGTACAATGTAATAATGAGTAACTAACTACAATACTAATTAATGCTGACCACTGTACCACGGGGGCCTAGGCCTGCTTATAATGCCCCCTTGTATTCATAATATTGGATAATTTAAAACGAATTGCATTTAATACTGTGCAAACCCGAAAATCCCAACGTTTCCATTTCAAAAACATCTGTTGGTTAGGCCATTATGCTAGGTTCCACTCTCATTCAACTGTTTTCGCTCCATTCATCTGGGTTCATGGAAATACACCGACTTGTCTGAGAACACTGAAGCTTATTTTATAGCCCAAGGCTAAATATTTGTAGTAGACATACCCACAATCACAGCCAAATGTAAACCCTCTGTGTATTTTGGCAGTAAAGCATACTAGGCTACTCCATAGGCCTAGCTACATAGTTGGTTATCAATTGTTTTATTCTGAATCTCTGATCTGATGATACCCTCTGTGGCATAATCAGTAAGTATATTTTAGGTTTCTATTTCTGCCTATCTTCGAATTTTGCAAGATAATGTTGAGTTTTTAAAACCATATAAACTTGTTATACATTAAATATGTATTTGCACAATCCTTTGTGTGGGGTGAAATACAAATGCATTTTTTGTACTGTAACGCCTATTGAAAATGGATTCCATTGGTCTGTATTTGTTTCTATATACCAAGTAGACGAACATTAAAGTGAAATATTTTTTTGAAATATTTCTTGTAGGCCCACATCACACGTTTCCATTTCTTGTGTATTAGTTAGGCTGCTACACGTTTTGCAATTAATTAATTAATCAGGTTGCATCGGGTATATTAAACATCTAATTTAGAGAATCATTGCAAATATAAATATTTAAATTGATAGTCGTGTTTTATTTTCAATGAATCCCTATGGTGAATTAGGTATAAGTGGGACCCAATTTGCATTTCAGTCTTCTGTTACCTCTTTTGACATCTATCCAACACATTAGCCCAACACATGATACATCTCTGAAATCCTCAAGATGTCTCCTAATCACACTCACACACACAAAAAAATATATCTTATTCACAGGAGGCATGACACACCCATTTGTGCTTTTGGGAAACAAGTGGCCGCTCTATCAATTAAAATAAATGTCTTAAAAATGGAAGGCAGTCGGGAGGAGGAAGATCAGGTGGGACCATTCTAGCCAATGAGAAGACCAACAGTCTCCACTAGTTACCACAGCCACAAAGTAGGAATTGGGTACATCATAAAAATGTATGAAAACAATCATTTGCTTTTTTGTTTTAATTTAAGGTTAGGGTTAGGGTTAGGCATAATGTTCACAGTGTGGTTAAGGTTAGAGTTAGCTTTAAAACACATTTTAAGAAGCGACATTCTAGAAAGGCGGGGTTTACGACTTTGTGGCTGTGGTAACTAGTGAGAACTAGCCACAACTCTGATATAAAGTGTTTTTTCTCAAAGTTGCCGGGATCTTAGGTGTCTTACTTATATCAGTGCACTTCTAACAACCTAATGATTACGAATCTTCAATTCAATCAAATAAGCAACACATAGCAAATAAGCCATTCAATTTATTGTTATCCAAATTCGACACTCTCTCATTGACCTCCATACAAAAACTCTGCGCTTGGTTAGCGAAAAAAAACGAAAAACGCAACTAACTGTAGAAGACAGATTTTGGGCTCAGTTGTACCTCTCACTTCGCCTCTTCCTCTCTGGTTAGATAAATTGGACACTATTATTATAGTCCTAATTATACGCCAATGGGTTTCAGAAATGTTGGATAGATGTCTGAAGAGGTTACAGAAGAGGGAAATGCATAAAGTGTCCCACCTTTTCTAAATTCAGTCATGTAACAGTACAAACAACAGCACGACAATAAATAAAAAATGAACAGGATATAGCACTACAAGAATCAGAGCTCTGCCTAACCTAAGTACAGGGGTCTCTAATGGAAACTGGATATCTTTCCTCCATTGGAAAAGCCTATATGACTGTCCCATTTTAGCTACTCCATGCTGTCCTACTTTAGCTACTCCATGCTGTCCTACTTTAGCGACTCCATGCTGTCTTACTTTAGCTACTCCATGCTGTCTTACTTTAGCTACTCCATGCTGTCCTACTTTATCTACTCCATGCTGTCCTACTTTAGCTACTCCATGCTGTCTTACTTTAGCTACTCCATGCTGTCCTACTTTAGCTACTCCACGCTGTCCTACTTTAGCTACTCCATGCTGTCCTACTTTAGCTACTCCATGCTGTCCTACTTTAGCTACTCCATGCTGGTCTACTTTAGCTACTCATGCTGTCCTACTTTATCTACTCCATGCTGTCCTACTTTAGCTACTCCATGCTGTCCTACTTTAGCTACTCCATGCTGTCCTACTTTATCTACTCCATGCTGTCCTACTTTAGCTACTCCATGCTGTCCTGCTTTAGCTACTCCATGCTGTCCTACTTTAGCTACTCCATGCTGTCTTACTTTAGCTACTCCATGCTGTCCTACTTTAGCTACTCCATGCTGTCCTACTTTAGCTACTCCATGCTGTCCTACTTTATCTACTCCATGCAGTCCTACTTTAGCTACTCCATGCTGTCTTACTTTAGCTACTCCATGCTGTCCTACTTTAGCTACTCCATGCTGTCCTACTTTAGCTACTCCATGCTGTCCTACTTTAGCTACTCCATGCTGTCTTACTTTAGCTACTCCATGCTGTCCTACTTTAGCTACTCCATGCTGTCCTACTTTATCTACTCCATGCTGGTCTACTTCAGCTACTCCATGCTGTCCTACTTTATCTACTCCATGCTGTCCTACTTTAGCTACTCCATGCTGTCTTACTTTAGCTACTCCATGCTGTCCTACTTTAGCTACTCCATGCTGTCCTACTTTAGCTACTCCATGCTGGTCTACTTTAGCTACTCCATGCTGTCCTACTTTAGCTACTCCATGCTGTCCTACTTTAGCTACTCCATGCTTTCCTACTTTAGCTACTCCATGCTGTCCTACTTTAGCTACTCCATGCTGTTCTACTTTAGCTATGGTTGGTAAAGCCAACAACAAAAATACTGATTTATAAAATTGATACATAATATTGGCAACTGTTTTATGCATTTTGATGCACCAGTACATAGTATGCACATTTACATCACAATGTGGCACTGTGCATCATTTATGACAGTTTTATAACCTTAACATAAAAATAGAATAAAAGATATGTCACTGATCATACCGTGTGTTTTGTGTGGTGAGCTTCCTGTGATGTAATATTGGTCATGTGGTTTCTCTTCAAGGGCTTTAACAATCGCTTTAATTTTCTCTTGCCAGACCAAGAAATAAACACATCAGGAGTAAACTGTTATGATGCCCCAATCTTTCTGAATTCACCCTACCTCTTTTTCACATAGACATATCTCATGCTCTCTTGGGATATCCTCGTTTGCCACTCTTTGTGCTATAGGATACAAGATAGCCCCTGTGTTACCTGTGAGGAGTTATGCAACTTTGCAGTCAAGACAGATACTATCTTGTGATCTGTCAGCAGATAGGCTAACACTTATAATGCTCTTTTGCGCAATTCAAAGATGACCTTGTTCGTTTACAGTAGTGGCACTTTATTGTGTGTGTTTTAGATAATGTAACTGGGAGGACAACGGATGAGTTAATATGACTCGTTCATTGTTGGATATACCCAAATACATGTCTGTTCTCTATATAGGTGGGCAACATAAGTGCAAGAACCGGAAAGAAAACGGGACACAGTGTGTTGTGGTTTTGCTCTAGTCTTTGCTCTAGTGTCTTATACACCGCGATTAAAAGGGGAAGCGGCCCCCTCAGCAGACATTGCAGATTGCGCCCCTCTCGGTTTTACAAGCGGGCCTAAAGTGAACTTGACCATGGAGTCTGCGCAGTGCGCGATGCAACCCTGTGAAACCTGCAACCCTACTGTCTCAGTATTTTCGTTTTGAACGAGAGTGAGCTATTCCATCAATACCCACCAGGGCAAAACAAATCAAACACGTTCAATTTCAATGGATTTGGTTAGGATTGTTAGTAAAGAGGATATGCCAACGGAAGAATACGTGTTCTGCTATCCTAGCACCTCCACCATCCCGGCTTCAACTTGGCCTTGAACCTGGATGACGCAGCCACCAGAGCTTTAAATGCTTTGACCTTGAAACGCGCCCGGAAATATGTCAAGAGAATGCAAGGTGGTTCGAGCTGGAGATCTCTTCTCTTGTAATTTTAAGCCCCTCTTCATAGATCCTCGCGCCTCTATATGTTACCTCTAACTGGTCTTCTCACACGCACTGCATTTCCGTATAACGAAGAGATTAACGAGCCACTGAAACCTACATCACCCCATTAAAACGAAAACACCATTCAGTAGCCGACGGTATGGTTTACCACAATGTCATCCGTAGCGTGGAAAATCGTGACACGTAACACTCACCTGGCGAGAACCTGAAACGCTCCATAGGCCTACCTGTTTTCATCTTTATAACTATAACTCGGCTGACGTTGTATTTCCATATATTGGGCTTGAAAGAGACTCGTAATAATATATAGGCTAGTATATCTTTCACCTTCATTCTACCGCTGTTCTAGTGTAGGAAATCAATGTAGAATCCTTATCGATCCGAGTTATCCTTTTGAGTTGGTAAAGCCTATGGAATGGAATACACAAAGCTTGCCTAACTGAAAAGCCAACACACCTGATCCGTTGTCTTATTATGGTCGAGGAGATCCACATGTTAGCTTTGGGAATCGAAAATGGAGAGCGCCATGACTTTTCTTTAACTTTCCAGGATATGAAGCCATTGAAATGATAGTATTTTAGAAATATGGCCTTCAACGAATGTCCTGACTTTGTGTAGCCTATTGCATCATGGTCACACGTTTATTTGTGTTTATCCTTTACAAGTTTGACCAGGTTCACCGAAACCTAGTTTCACTGAAGACCAAATGTTGACCACATCATTTGAAGCCTATGTGCAAATGTTATATTGATAAAGAAGGTGAGACGAGGTGGGTTTGTGCGTTGGTTATATAACAATGCAATTGGAATGTAGCCTAATTTGATATTAATTGTATTGTGTCCAATACGATGTTCATGTTGTTATCGGTGTGTTATTGTGTCTACCTGTGATGTATGGGGAGTTCTGTTGTGTCGTCGACCCATTGTAACTTATTGACGTGATGAAATGTCTATAGAACTTTTTGAATGAACAACTGAATCTGACATTGTGCAATACTTTGTGTTTCTTTAAGAATGTATATTTGGTTTATGTGAAATCGAAGCTCCTTGTAATGTGACTAACATGGCATGTATTTGAATAGATTTTATTTGGCATATTTCATTCAGAAAGTGAAATGAAGGTTCTATATTATTCGATCTATTAATTTTTCCCTTACAAAATCGTGTATAGCGGATAACCATTGCACCATTGATTGTTTGTCTTACAAATGCAAAACATGTAGGAATTTCCTTTACAAAAATGAATTTTCCTTTGGAATGATGAGACATACGACTAAATCACGACGGATTAGAAGTATTTCTTAACCGAGGACAAAGTAAAACATAAAATACAATTCCGTTCACAGGAATCAAAGGTCTGTGAAGTTTTGACATTTTTTATGTATTTAAAGTTTGGCTTTTGCACAAATTGTGTTTTTTTTTTCTCATGAAAACTAGGAACGGTAAAGCCCATCTAAAAATGTAGGCTAGCCTATATATTTAGGCGAATGGGCATTATTGTTGAACACTTGCAGACTATAGGATATAGGTGTTTTGGTGTAATTTGTTAACACTTTTTTGATGTTCGTTTCCGTAAACTATTGTGTAATATAGCCTGCTGTTTTTTAAGAACTTTATTTTATGTTAAAGCTAGTGGGAAATTCTGCTTTTGCTGTTTATTGTTAATGACGAATCGTTTGGCCATACAGAAACGCAAATGGTTATAAATAGTGAAGCGTTTGTGCCATAGTAATAACGTCATCAGTAAAGAAATTGGTAAAAGAAAATGTTAGCCTAATTCCATGGTGACTCGATCTGAGTGAACTTGTTGATAGGTAGTGAGTGAGTGGCTGGATGTTCTGCAGCATATATACAGACGTCTTGATTATAATTTGCTTTAAACATAATGCATTTCCCTTTGTATGTTAACTGGAAAGAGTTCCATGGCCTCGTCCTTGGGACAATAATGTGTAGGAAGGGCTCATTCATCAGAAAGAGCAACAGTATCTTACAGGGGCTGGTGCAAATTAGCCTAATCAGTCCACTGATGGGGAACTGGTAACGTTCGAAAATACAACAGATGTGCAACTGGCTAGCGGCTGAAGTTTCATTGAAATTAACTGTAGGCCTATATATTTACTGGGATTCCATTGTGGCAATAAATGTAACATGTAGCTTACGGTTTTAGCAGCCCGTTAACAAAATGTTTAAGACTTCTACTTTGTGACACTTTGAGTCAGAGCGAATGTATAACGGAGCTGTCAGTCAAAGGCGCGATTCAAGAGCCACCCTGTTGACTCTTATTTGCCAATTTCCTTTTTATTTTATCCTTTAGTGCCACATCACGTTAAGGGCCGGAGAACATAGAAGAGTTACGTGCCAGGCCGTCCTGTGGTTCACTGGCTCTACCGCAGAAACATATTTGTATTGATTTGGCTTTACTTTCTATACTACAATTTAGTTTCACATCACACCACAACAACTGGATAAGCCACATTTTTCTCACTTTATGGATTGGAAAGAATAGACGGGTTGGGAATAGGCCCGCATCTTTGCAACGTATTCTGCATTTCACCAATTGTTATTGGAAAACGGTGATATGATGATAATTCATAGCTTTCCAAATGGTTTAGATTTTCCTTTAATGGTTTTACAATTATTTTGTAAGCCTATTGTTACGTCAGATAGGATGAAAACATTGTTATTTGCTGCGAAATGACAATGCCAGTCGAAACTAAGAATGTCTATGCTCTTTTGGTAATGACTTTACAGACGGGTCTCCCTAGCCAGTAGAATGTCTGGGCATTGTTGTGGCGCATGGCGGTGGTCAGTTCCTCGATAGGGATGTCTGTTCGGGTCAGACCACCAAAACAGACTGCATCTGCGCGCGCCATGGTCTCCATGACAGCTCCCGATTGTTTGATTGCAGGCCCCGCGCCAGAAAACCCGGGTTTAAGACAGAACCTTGCTTACATTGCCATTTATTTTACAAGTTCATGTAAATATTTAATGTAATGTATTACCATTTCAAACGTTTGATTTTGGAACATCTTTGTTGGATCAACCCATGTTAATGTAAACAAAAAGAGAAAGTCCAAATGTAGCCTGATGATTTAAACCTGATTCACAAACCGTTCTATTTGTGTCATAGCTTCATTGTTATAGGTTAGTTAGGCCTTTACACATCATGGTTAGCTACATAGAAAAGAAAAAGAAATAGCTAGATATTTGATAACGCTAAATCGTGTCATTTCACGATAAATATTGAGTAGCTTTCTCAAATTTGTTCATGACTAATTAGGCTATAAAGATAAATATAAAGTTAAGCACCGGATGTGGATTATGTCTAATAGGCCTATCTGACAAGCTGACATATCAACTTATGTATCACAGATTCTCCTTCCCGGAACATGAAATTGATAAAACATAGGCTATAGATTGGACATATAAGCCACATATAAACCACACATATAATTGTTGGTTAAAAAAAACACACACTTATTTCAATATTGCAAGAATAGATTGCCCGTTCACAAGAAAAGAGGTACAACGTCAACAATCTATGTCCGACGAATCAGGACTGGGTTAGTTTAATCAAGTTTTTCTAGGAAGATATCAGTCGTCTACTCCTTAAGGATATACATCATGAAGAATCTAGGCTATCCTAACAGCCGAACATATGTATTGATGTGTTTTAATGTCCCGTTACGGCATGTTAACATCTGAGTGCATGCGCAATCTCTGTCATAATGTTATCTTTCTTTTTTATGTTTAATAAACTATCGCAGTCACCGGCGGCAGGTAGCCAAGTTGTTAGAGCGAAAGGTTGCTGGATCGAGTCCCAGAGCAGACAAGGTAGAAATCTGTCGTTCTGCCCCTGAACAAGGGGCCGAAGGCCTCCGGCGAAAACCGAAGGCCTACCGGCGAACAGTGGGTTAACTGCCTTGTTTTTTAAAAATCTTATCCAGAATATACAGAATATACAAATAACTACAAAGAATTAACTGGTTTGGACCCTACACGCGATCGTGCCTGTATAGCCGACAGGTTAAACAACATTGAGTACATTTGTATTGGAAATCATGTGGAACACTAATGTTAATCAATAAGGTTATGTTTTTCAACGTTTTTCGGATTCAGATAGACATTGTTTGAGGCTTTATGTTCTGTCTCATATCTGACGTCTGTAGTAGTATTTATTAGGATCGCCAATTAGGGGATCTACTCTTCTACTCTTCCTGCGGTCCAAGATGACTACGACAGTTTATTAAGTCCCGCATCCATCAAGAATATTCAAATAATAGGCCTACAAAATAAATAACTGGTTTGACGTGCTAATAATGCCTACGTTTGTTACGCGATCTTGCTTTAATATCGAATTCGTAATGGTGGTATTTATACTGTGGCTGAGGCACAGTGCTTTTGACGTTTTTATTAACATTATTATGACGTAATAATAGATGAGAATGCCTATGGAAAAATGCATCCTGAATTATGTGATCGCACCACATTAATAGTATTATGGCGCGAAAATAGGCAAGAATGTCTATGAAAAATGCTTGAATTCTATATGAATGAATCTTTGAGCACTTTTGTTGGCTTCCATTTATAGCCTGAAACAAACGTTGCCATTTGACGGCTTGCATTATTTCATTTAGGCCTATTATTGGTTTTACAGCAATGAAGTTCACTAACTACAACCAAATGACCATATTTTTCATGGCATTATACTGTACCAGAGAAAATAGGATATAGGTAAGTCCAGGCTGGTTTTGCCTATAATATTCTTGCTTTTTTCTCCTGAAACAATATATTTGGAAGGAGAGCCTTAAGGAGAGACATAAACACGACAAAGCAGACAAAACACAACGACATGCCTATACTACTTCACATCATTTTCACCCGTCTTCACCAAAAGTCTCCAAAACACGAGACTGGTTTGCAAATGAAACTTTCCGATTAGCCTACTTTTCCAACGTGTGCAAAACACATGATGCATAACATGTTTCCTTAGACACAACGAGAATAAAACGTTCGAGAAAACAAAATGATAGTAAAAGTTAATGCCCTCCAAAGCTTTCATTAGGCCAGGAATTCTCACCCCTCTTCCGCCCTTTTCAAGAACTCAGCCGGGTCCTTCAAAGACTGAACAACCCAACAGACTCGTCGGCTAGACAGCAACTTTCAACTTGACCTTGGCCTCTAACCGCGTCTACCCCGTAGGCTATGTGAAAAACAACCGAGTTGCCAACATTGAGAACTGTTTTCTGTCTTTGCATATTGTAAACATGTCGGAAGCGAGGGATCTGGTATTTGTTGGGCACACTGTCTATCCGAATTCTCACTAATTTCTTGAATGCTCGAACCTGTCGCTCTAATTTGAGTGATATGAAAACGGGGCATTTTGATTGAGAGCATCTCCCATGGATTTGAGCTGAATTATCTTTAGTTGAAAAATGAGATGGACGTGTTGTTCTAAAGCTTGTTTATTTCCCTTCTTTATTCCACTCCCTATCCGATACGTGTCTCTTGGATGAGTCATCCGTGTTCCCCACAGTGGTTCGGTCTGTTCAAACACTGTTAACATTAGCTAGTAGTCCATCTCCATTGTCGTTTATGGGATATTGGGAAACGTGTCCTTGGCGACCATTCCTTACGCTATGTACTAATTATGTGAGCTGTATTGGGGTGTGTGGCTTTGAATGGATTATACTTTGTGGAATTAATATAGGCCCACCATGTACAAAATAATCAGCAATGACATTGTGTCATAGACATGTTTACACGGACTGCCTTTATGTGCGTAAAAGCAACGTCTATGGATGTATTTAAGTTGGTGAGTCACCGCAGTCTTTTGAACCCGTCTGGACTACTTTTATTTTGCTTTCCAATGATAAAATAAAAACCCTTTTCAAACCAATTTAGGTTTGAAGTGTAACCGTATATAGGAGTGATATATATATATATAATATATATATAAGTATAGATATATAAATATAGATATAGATATTTATTTTTCTATTTACACACGAAACCCTCTCGTTTTGAGCGGCAAAAAGACAAGCCAAATCCCTTGATAGGTACGGTCATCTTACAAAGCCGCATTTTTTCTACATTTAATTATCCGCACTGGGAGATATTTATCGTCCTCTTTGCATAGCCTATCACGTGGCCCCTTCTTGGCCAATAGAGGCGCGACCTTGGTGCACCCGGGCGCGTCAGAGTCGCTTACTCTCTCGGAATCAGTATCTCCTTTTTTCAGCCTCTATGCTTTTTTAAAAAAGAGCCAGAAGCCTCAATGCTGGATGTCGTGCTATGACAACGTCACTGCTCTTCCGTCCTCGCTGGGTCGACCCGTCGGTGATGTTCCTCTACGACAACGGCGGCGGTTCCGATGAAGTGAGCAAGAACATGGACGCTGGCGGTGGTGGTTTTGCGGGAGGCAACTTTGCGGCAAACCAATGCAGGAACCTGATGGCGCACCCCGCGTCCCTCGCTCCGAGCACGGCATACTCGTCAAGCGACGTCCCAACCTCGGGAATGGGCGAGCCATCCAAGCAGTGCAGCCCTTGCTCGGCTGTGCAAAGCTCCTCCAGCGCGTCCCTGCCCTATGGATACTTCGGTAGCGGCTACTATCCGTGCAGAATGTCGCACCACAGTAGCATAAAGTCGTGCGGAACACAGCCCCCCTCTGCGTACGGGGAGAAGTACATGGACACATCCGCTTCGGGCGATGACTTCACCTCTAGGGCCAAGGAGTTCGCCTTCTATCCGAGCTATGCTTCGGTCCCATACCAGCCCGTACCCAGTTACCTGGACGTGCCAGTTGTACCAACTATGAGCGGGCCAGCAGAACACAGACACGAGCCCCTGCTGCCCATGGAGAGCTACCAGCCGTGGGCTCTAACTAACGGCTGGAACGGGCAGGTCTACTGCACCAAGGAGCAGCCTCAGCTCGGACACATGTGGAAATCCTCCATACCAGGTACAACATAGGTAGAGAGCCCTCAGGTTTTACGCAATAAACCAGAACAACTTTTCATTGTGTTTGTTTTTGCTTAATCCACAACAAAATGTTAGAGACGATACCTTTTCTGTAAAATAATATAACGCGTTTGTAAATTCGTTTTTGAGAATACAGTCTTAGAAAAAAGGGTTCCAAAAGGGTCATTCGGCTGTCCCCATAGGACAACCCTTTTTGGTTCCTGGATGAACCCCTTTGGGTTCCATGTATAACCTTCTGTGGAAAGGGTTCTACATGGAACCCAATGGGGTTCTATCGGGAACCAAAAACGGTTATTCGAAGGCTTCTCCTATAGGGACAGCCGAAGACCCCCTTTCTATTTTAGACGTAACCTTTTTTGTGTATGGTTTGTGAACGGCTTACTATATCCATTTCGCTTTCCGTTTTGCTCCACCAGACGCGGTGTCTCCTGTGGGAGGGGACCTGAGCTCCTTCCGACGTGGAAGAAAGAAGCGCGTGCCATACACCAAGGTGCAACTGAAGGAACTTGAGCGCGAGTACGCGGCCAATAAATTCATAACAAAGGACAAACGAAGGAGGATATCGGCCCAGACGAACCTGTCCGAGCGACAGGTCACTATCTGGTTTCAGAACAGACGCGTTAAGGAGAAGAAGGTGGTCGTCAAAGTGAAGAGTATCAGCTAGTTTTGACTGACATACAACAATGGGATGGGAATTGAACACACACACACACACAATATGCTATTCACGCCTTTTGATTGGAACAATTTAACCCTTATTTCCCACCGAACATGGTTCACAAATATACTCTGCCAAATGCGTGCCGAGACATTTATGGAACGAAAATGTAGAAAAACTCTGGACCTTCCATTTTCCTCCATTGTGTATTGTTTTCGGTGAATGGAGACCAAAGCAAGGAGAAAGTTAGGGACGTATAATTTTTGCAACTGGCATGCAGTAACCTCAGGAAAACAGACACTCTAACTTCACCGTGTGGAGAAAAAAAACATTTGGAAATCCCCAGGAAGTGACGGCCTTTAGGATTATAGCTTCCACGGTTAAATATTAATCCGTTCCATTACCCCTTCAACACTCCACTAAACACGTGCATCTTAATTTAAAGTTTAGCTTCTTCAAACGGTTCTCCTGCTCTCACTCATAACCAATCCAAGGTGCAATCCCGCTTGTAATGCATACATCATTTTCTGGGAAATGTGTGCCCATGTGAACCATATGTCTTTTATATTGTGTGTGTATTCATGTGGTTGTATATAAAGGTAAACTATACAGACAAAACTATAATATGTCAAGGCTATCTGTGTCTGTTAAATATGTCGGTGTAAAACTATTGACACAAAAATCTGTCCAATAAAATCCGGACATTGTTGAATCATATATATCCACGACCTCTGATTTGAACATCTGTCCAGTATATTACAGAGATGGTTTCGTTTTTGGTGTGACGTTTTGAATTGGTTGAAGATATTCTTAGATTCAGAAGCTGTGTGAGAGGCTCAATTGTCAGGCCTGTTTACCGTGTGTGAGGAACATGTCTGACCGGCGTATGATTTTATGCTTGAATGCGGAAGATCAGTGTTTGGCCAGACTGTGTAGAACTACTCTGGGCTCTATCCATTTCGACGTTAATTCCAGGTGTCGCCTGGGTGCGATGGTATTACGAAGTGTCTGAATCTACCTGTTGAGTGTATCGAAAATGTCTCACTCAAGCAAATAATGGAAGTGTTGTTGTGTGTATGTGGATTATTATAAGGCCTATATCGCCATCTAGTGATGAGATTGTCTCAAGCACTACAGGTGACTGTTAGTGGAGACACACTTGCATCTGAATAGGCCTAGTCTACTACGCTACTTCAAGTAGATTTACTACCACAATCTGATAATAATAATAACAACAACAACAACAACAATAATAATAATAGGCCTATAGGCTACATTTACACGATAACATTGTGGAAATATTTAGGAACAATATTTACACAAACATTAGCCTATTTGAAACGATACGCCTACCTGCTCCAACAACTCTTTGTTTGGCCTATAGTGTTTCCTGTAGACATCAGTTGTGTGTACGTTCAGTTATTTTCGATTCTTTATATTCACTTACATGGTCTTGTTATTTAATACACTCCCATAAGCATTCTTATCATCAAGTCGTAATAAGATGAGTAGAATCTTCAGTCGGATGCACGTTGCCTCAGCCACAGCTAAAATTACCACCACTGAGTCGGTCACAGATTTCAACTATTTAAAAGTTGCTTCCAGCGTCACAGAGGTATCACATTTGTGTTTTTGAAAATGAGTAGGCCAATGTGCTGCAGATAATAACCATGCGGAGTGTATTGTTGTTTTCGATTTCCTTGAGGTCTTGCAATTAGCTTTGGTTGTGAAATGTATTTTCAATCAGTTCTTCAATCATTTCGTCATCCCAAGAACAAAGCATGCATGAACATGTTTACCATTTTGGCATTTCTTAATCCCCAAATATATGACTGATCATATTTTGTTATAACTGGTGACCGTCTCGCTATCATGTCTGCTGATAATAACAGGACTACGATGTCAGTGAGGTAACCTGATGCGCAAGGCCATGAATGCTCTCACTTTTTAATTTTCATGGAAAACAACTAACATATAGATTTTGGTTCTTGGGCTAACTGTTGCAGTGTTGGCTGATTACATGCACATCTGTAGTATGTAATGTAGGCCTATAGCCCTTGAATGTGACATCGAGAGAAGAAATGGGCCTCTGCATTTTGATTCGCTGATGCTGCAGTATTCCACCCACCAGCCGTAGCAGTACAACTATTAGCCTATACGATTGTGAATAATAAGGGGTTTAAATTTATAATTTCTAAAATATCAATTTCTTAAATACTATTTTGACTTGCACCATGCTCTGGTGATTGATGAAGATCATCATTTCTAGCGTGTTGCCTACCACTTATGGTTATATTATTGTATTAGTGACATCATATCCGTTTTAGTCTCTGTGTACTAGGTTTAGGCCTGCATCATAAATGTATACTATTGCACAGCTCACTGGACAAAAACTGGTTAAATCGACGTTGTTTCCACGTCATTTCAACAAAAAATGTAAATGTGATGATGTTGAATCAACATGGAAAAATTATAGAATTTGAAAAAAGTCATCAACATAAAGAATTTCGTATTGTTGTCACCCAACTTTTAACCTGAATCCAATGACATAGTGAAATGTTTTGGTGATTTCACGTTGAATTCACGTTAGTTGATAACTTATTCAAAATGTAAATCATAACTAGACGTCGAAATGACGTCTGTGCCCAGTGGGAGACCATTCTGCAAATATAAAAAACAACGCAGACATGAAACTAGCAAAGCAAACAAACACATGGTGATTATAGAAGGGAAGGGGTTTACACTCACAGATGCCAATAGCTCCTTGTTGTTATCGTCGTGAATGCAGGCTATCCACATTTACTATGATCAAATAGAAAAAAATGAATCCTGCGGTCACTGAATTTAGCCAAAAAATATAAACACCTCGAAAAAAAGTGAATGAAAAATGTTTTTACAAGCTGTACTAAAATTTCACCCACGAATCACACTGTAGGCCTTCGCCAAGTGTGGCTACATATTTCAATTTCATTGAGGTAAGTTATGTTTGTTTTATGAATAAATATGCTGAGTGCAGGCTATGTCGCATTGCACATACAATGCGTTTAACGCATGAACCAGCAAAGTCAACCATGAAGCCTATACAGGAAAACATACCAACATATTCCATATTTTCGCCCTGTAAGAGGTTGTGCTATCCATATTTTCGCCCTGTAAGAGGTTGTGCTATCCATATTTTCGCCCTGTAAGAGGTTGTGCTATCCATATTTTCGCCCTGTAAGAGGTTGTGCTATCCATATTTTCGCCCTGTAAGAGGTTGTGCTATCCATATTTTCGCCCTGTAAGAGGTTGTGCTATCCATATTTTCGCCCTGTAAGAGGTTGTGCTATCCATATTTTCGCCCTGTAAGAGGTTGTGCTATCCATATTTTCGCCCTGTAAGAGGTTGTGCTATCCATATTTTCGCCCTGTAAGAGGTTGTGCTATCCATATTTTCGCCCTGTAAGAGGTTGTGCTATCCATATTTTCGCCCTGTAAGAGGTTGTGGTATCCATATTTTCGCCCTGTAAGAGGTTGTGCTATCCATATTTTCGCCCTGTAAGAGGTTGTGGTATCCATATTTTCGCCCTGTAAGAGGTTGTGCTATCCATATTTTCGCCCTGTAAGAGGTTGTGCTATCCATATTTTCGCCCTGTAAGAGGTTGTGCTATCCATATTTTGTAAAGATATTGATTTCATTGCTGCGGGAAAGTAGGCTTTAACAGAAAATGTATATTCTTAAAGAAAATTTACGATTTTAAGAAAATACTTCGTGTCATAGGGCGTAGTAGGGTATAGTGCATAGGGAAATAAAGACAGCGTAGCCTACTCTACACCTTATTCTTGTAAGCTACCTGTAGCCTTGTCTTTTGCTATTCTGAATCAGTGGACTCACACTTGTGGTGCATGGTATTTGCCTAGCCACCTCTCATTCGGAATCACACATACATTTGGATTAGAACCGTCTCGTCCTTATATTTTTGCTGGTTCGAAACGTTGTTTCTATGATTAACGATTTAACATCGTTGTAAATTTCATTTTCATAGTCTATAGGCCTAGTCAAGGCAATACTAATGGGTCATCACATCAAAATGGTATAACTTATGAACATATCTAACCCAAATGAGGCTATAAGCTTAAGGCCGCAAGTGCTCAAAAGAAATAGTTTAATTCTGTATTAGGCAAATAGTAATACATTAATAAAATATGGTTTATGGTTGAAAATAAATTAGGATTTTTAGTTAAGTAAAAAAAAATTTAATTGGTAACAAGCTATGTAATAATAACTGTTTAAACAATGATGAGCAAAACTTCAATTAATGTGTTGTCCAAAATTCATAAAGAATTATAATGTAAAAATATGCTAAATATATAAAGACATTTAACGTCTTAGTTTGTTAATTATTATTTATTAAACATGACACTATTCCTCTTTCTGACAAATTGAAGTCAGGATCAAGAACGCCTCAGCTGAGAGCACAGTCTGCGTGCGCTTAACACCGTTCAGACGCAAACACACGTGAACGTGCACACAACCCAGGGAGAGAAATATTCAAACTGTGGCAGGCGGACAGAGCAGAGCAGAGCTGGACTGGATTCCATATTTGACACACTCCCAGTGCTCACTGCATTGTTGGAGTTTTGCTGCCACCCAAAGGCAAAACTAGGAATGACAGCTTCTGCAAATACTCCATGGAGCAATTCAATTTGGAATTCCGTGTTGCGTAAAATGAATTAAATAGGTTGAGAGAGCTTCACATTACTCACTGTCTTGCTTGATTCACGCTTAGCGGCAAATGGGCAACGTGAAGTAAGAAGTACATGTTCGTCTGTAAATCTTTTTTGCTGCGTTATCAAATCAACCTGATGTGTTTACAGGCTATGTCATTTCACTATACATTTTCCATTTCATATCTGCACTAAAAATTGTTGCCTTCTTCCATGGAGTACGACTTTTTTATCCTTTTTAACAGCTGTTGGTGTCGAATCACACGAAACAAAAACACAAACATACCTTTTTGTAAGCTTTCAAACATGAATAATGAAATAGAAATCCACATGAATAGCCTATATGTAGGTCTATTGTATTAACCGAATAGTTTGTCTGGTGGAGGAGCAGCCTATACTCTCACACTGAGCCTCGCTCTCCAGTTTGTCAGGCGGGGAGATGAGTAAAGGCCGGGGCTAATGGTGTGCTCTTTACTTTGACCTTCACTGTCTACCTGGGTAATGGAGACTATGGCGAGGGCTGTAATCTTCAACTGGCTATAGCCGAGAGATACCGATAGCGTTTTCCATATGCCTAGCCTGCTTGCCAGAATAGCGCATACAGTTGTGTCTTAACCCGGTAGACAACGTGGGATACTCCGTTTTAAAAGCAGTCAACTTTAGGCTGGTAAACACCGTGGGATACCGGTGTTTTAACAACAGTTAAGCAGAGGATCTTGCCCGAGACTATGTTCAACACGCCTCTGTAGGCTGCACTCATGCCCTGGCCTATTCATTTACTCATTTGTGTAAGCGGTGGTATTTTATCCTCTGACGATATAAATCCGTAGGTTAATTCTCAATTTCCACGAGGATGATGATTTTGTAGTTCTCTCCAAAATTAACCTTGTGTGCGCGCAAATGAGTCTGGCTGTGTAGTCTATTCTTTAAATGAGGTCTTACTTACACACTTTGTTAGTCATTTGTGTCTTAATTACACGATGCTATTGTTCTCCACTTCGTATTGACGGAATACAGGTAGCCTATACATCCGTTTTCTTGGGCATTTTGCTTTGTTCTCGATGGAATTCTTTGTTATTTTGAACGGCAACACAGCTCATATAAACTAAAGAATAATCTGAGCATACGTATCATTATAGACACATGTGGTTCGTTTTCGTTTCATACCAATCCCTATATAATTTCTTCCCGTATTTATTTATACTCCGAACTCTAAAACATTATATTATTTTATGGTATAGCCTACTATACGCTAGTTTCATATTTAGTAGTCTAGTTGAACACACTGAGTTGTATGTTAGTTAGGCTAAATTCTCTGTTAATGTTCTAGCCTCAGATAATATCACGCAGAACATAGGCCTAAATCATACACACGCCATTTTTTTAAATGTTGTTACTCAGATATAGGGTGAATTTAGAATCGGAGAAAATTAGCGTATGTATGATTTAGGCTTGTTTGTAGGCCTATGTTCGGCGTGATATTTGTTTAAACTAGAATAATAACGGAGAATGTAGCCTAGCTAAAATACAGCTAAAATCAACTAGGCTACTAAACATGAAATTAAAAAAGGCTACAGTGGAGATAATTTAGCTTCTGATTGAGCTAAATGTCGATTTGACCCAAGGAACAGTGCACGCGTATGCATTGTTGTCACACCTCTATATGGGCAATTCATTTTACTATCACATGTTTTTTTTTCACTAGTGAATAATGTAATAGAATAATCACACGTGACGTCCATATGAGAAAATCAAGTTCAAACGCACGAGATGCGTCGACAAAAAGCAGGCCTGTTTTGTTGCTTCTGTCGCCGTCAGAGAAAAAATATTTGGATATACATAGGTTGCTGCTATTGGTGGGTCTACTTTACCCTATTTTAGACTACATGCCCAAAACTGCTGTGAATCTTATAGAAGGCTTTAAAATGGAGAGAAAAATACGCAGTTTTGTTTCACAATTTATTAAGCAATAGCCATTGCAACATTATGTACATAGGCTAAGCCAAAGGTCCATGGCGACAATTTTTAAAATGTAGCTTTTGCCTTGTGAAGTTATTTGCTCGCCAATTCTGAGCTAAATCCACATGATTATAACCCATATTCCAACACAAGTTTAGTTCGGTTCTTGCGGTTGTCCACTCTCCATCGCTGATGTCATTTTACTCGTTTTGTGGTACTCTGTCCTTGAGAGTTAAATGAGAGACTGATATCAGTCGTTTCCCTTGAATTGATCCAAGAGATGGTACGGCTAAAGCCACGTCCTCCCATTGACCATGGAGTTGAATCGTGTTCCCACTAGTCGGGGTTTGTCCTTGTGTGGTCCCTCCTCTGTCCCTCTGTCGTCGCCATCGCCCTCTCCCAACATTTCTGTGACCTGTGGATAAATCAACAGTTCTTTACTGATTTAAATAAAGTTCACGCCTCCTGGTATCTTCGTGTTTGTTAATTCGTATTGACGTACATGCCAGGGCTTTTTGATCAAGTTTCATATGAATATATCTGTGTAGTAGTAATCGCCCTCCTTGACGCCCTCTTCGCTTATATTCATAGACTTGATAACGGCCTACAACTCAACAGCCAATATGGGATATAAGTTTTAAAAAACACCTATATATTTTTTTATAATTTGGGCGAGATAATCGTAAACTACATTTTAGTTCTACTTTTTACGAATCAAAGGAAGCACGTGTTTGTATGGAAATCCAGAGCCGTCACGTTAATGGTAAAGGCGTTGTGTTTTGTGTTGAGGCTGTGCGTAATTGAGTTGCGCCTATGCACAAAATACAGAAAGGTCGAATACTGTTCATTAACTGTTAAGTTTCAAGTTTTAATGTCACGTGCACAAGTACAGTGAAATGCCTTTCTTGCAAACTCTAAACCTTTTATCAATATCAATATAGCACTAAAATAACATAACGTAGAACAAAAACACACGATCAATACAAATAAGAAATAAGAAGAACACGATAAAGTACTTTCTACAGGGTCAATTCCAATACCATATTTACAATGTGCAGGGATACTGCAGTGGTAGAGGTAGATATGTAGGCAGGCCTATAGGGGTAAGGCATCAGGGTATACCATAAACAGAGTAGCAGCAGCGTATATTATGATTTTATTTCTGCACTTTTTCTATGCACACTCACGGGACTCTACTCACTCACGGGACTCTACTCACTCACGGGACTCTACTCACTCACGCACACTGACACTCCACACACACATAATATGCTCACACATTTATACTGACTCTACACGGAGATATTCTGGGTTGGGTTTAGAATGAATGTTATTGTAACGTGAGAATGGGTTGATGAGATAGATACATTATGCATATAGCCCCATTGGAGTAGCGTATTCGATGTTTACTTTAAACATGTAAACAATCATTCAACTGCCATTGCTGAAGATGTATAGGACATCACCAACGTTTTTTCTTTGAAAACAGTAGACTTCACGCCTAATGCAAAGGTCAATTTGAGTAGCATGCGACATTTTGTTTCCCATTCATCGACTCTAAGCTGAACAAATAAACGGTACACAAAACATGGTACACACCACGAAACATGGTACACACCACGAAACATGGTACACGCCACAAATAAATGGTATACACCACTTTATGAATAGTACAATCGCACTTTGACCAGCAACAAAAGTGAATGATTGTCAACCTCTAACTTGATATTGTTGTGTAGGCTATCAACAATCCCTGGGCTTTAGTAGTACGTTTAAATATAATTGAACAACAGAGACAGAAACAGTGGAAAATGTAGGGACATTTTAAAGACATATCCCCGGACAGTAAAGATTGAATTGTTTCATCATGTAAAACGATTTATGCCATGTGTGCCATATTTGTCAAAGGAAACGACAACCAATACTGCAAAAGTACCTAATATTGACTCAGATATGTCTAAAGTTAGCGTTTGGTCTTTCTCTTTAATAATGCTTACTCTGGCAGTCCTTTCGCCTTCATTACCATCAGTGGGACTATATAAATCCCTATTCATATCCCTTTGTTGAGAACAGATCTAGTGAAGTGAATATTTTACTGTGCGTAAAGTGCATTGTTTAATGTAGCAAATGGAGAAGACTATAATCAATGTGCTCTTGATCATTACAATTCTCTGAAGTAATATCAAGTTTGCAACTAATCTCAGTGTAAACTTACTGGTGTCTAGGGTTCTACTGAAAACTACACCAAAACATCTGCTATTCCAAAGTCTAGGACGCAGTCCACGCAAGTTAAGTTCATTTTTAGACCTCACTTCACACATGCAGACGTCGATCGGTCTGGTAACCTAAAGCCACCTTCTTCTTTCCTTAACTCACAGAGTTGCTGCCAGGAGCTGAAAATGCATTTGTACTCAGGGAAACTTCATCCGGGGCATACCGTGCCCTTAAATGGCGTCTGCAGTCCTTACTTTAAGGGCCTACCCCGTGGGCGGTGACCCTCTCCCTCCCCCGAACTTGAAGTCGACCGCACAGACAAAGCTATGGCGTGGGGGGCTTTTACGCAGAAATGCCGTCTCGTTTTTTGGCCACCGAAGAAAAGCCACAATAACTAAAGAGGGATGTCTTAGGGTCGACATGAATCAAGTGTGTTATGAAGCGTCTTCCTCGAACATAAAAACTGTTTACATGAAATGTTGAAACTTAAATGTATATCTATTGCTTGTTTCTAACTTTAGCTAACTATTTAAAAAATCTGGGTCAGTATAGACAAATTGTTTACATTGACAAAAAAGTGTTTGCAGCTCATTTCAATTTTGATAAGTTAGAATCTTACCTGTTTAGGTTTAGAATGTCTGTTTTTTTATATGTCGCTGCACGGCTTTGCCTCCTGAGTCCGTTGTAGGTGGCAACTTCCTATCACGCCTGGTCGGTTTGATGGTGTCTGGCGGGGAAGGAAAAATAGGAGCTAAGGCACTATAAAAACTCAGGTCTGTGCAGAGCAGCCACTGGTTTTCCTGGGCACCCTGTGCTCAATTACGGCTTAGCACAAGTCGTAGAATGTGTCTGGTTTGACGAAGAGGCGGAGCGTGTGGTCGCGAAGGCATTGTGTTTGTTTGTGTCTCCACAATTATTTAACGTGACGATGCATGGACGGATAACCAGGGATATTCTAATGCTTCTCTTTTTTGGAGGGGAAGAGGGGTTTAGCTCATACGTACCGTTTCTTTGTACATGTTATGCTTTCGAAGTCGTATTACATTAGGCCTACATGTGTCATGTTGGCGCGTCCTGAAGCTCCGTGTGTGTGGAGGGAAAGGCAGAGTAGATTTGGGTAAAGCGCTGCGGGACAAGGAGAGAGTCCCCGCGGTCCTAATCCGTCCTCTGGTTGCTCGTTCACAGAACATTGGAGTCAGATTCCACAGTCTCACAAGGCACACAGCACACCGCTGTGGTCCTTTACACTGTTGTTGTGCTTTGGAAATTAACGCATAACACGCAAGGAGACTGATATCTTAGCTATCCTGTAGTCAAGACAAGAGAATAATGCTATACTCTTAGCATTGTAATGAAAAGGTATCATCAAACAACACACTCCAAAAGGATACATCGAGATAGATATTGTTTTTTATTTCAAGGCAACATCTTAATTGTATAATATACTTTATTGGGTTGTTAATGATTCATATGCCTATGTGTTTTCATTCTATTTAATGGTTGCGAAATGGGTAGGCCTACAACACTCGTGAGGAACATGCAGTTTATTGTATTTTGTGTAATTATGAGATAGAGCGTTGGCCTTTTTTTAATGTTTAAGCATTAACCTTTTTTGACTAGTGTTCCACCTTTGGTTAGATTGTCTATACATCACGTGTTAATGATGAAATAAGTGTTTACCCAACATGGTCTTCAGAACGAATAATGGTTTCGAAAATAAATATTGCCCATAGGCCTACGGATTCCATGAAAATTGTTTAAACGTTTCTCGGGAAATTGGGTTTAAACGAGGATAATATCTGGAGAAATCATTCAAAACAAAAAGTTGATTCAAAATCAATGTATTCCACAATAGTGACAGTTGTAGGGTGTTGACGTTCTCACCAAGAATTCGAATATTGTCTGGACTATTTTCTGGACCGCTGAAGGGGGCTCAGTCGGCAAAAACAAAATTGTATTGTATTTCACAATGTCTTGTAGATCATAGAGGCATGCTTATTTACTCAATGCATAGAAATATCTGTGCGTGAAACGGGAAGTTACGCATTGTGCGATCTGTGCGTATTAATATTCTTAGCCTTACTTATAGGCGGTGAGAGCAATATCCGTATAGGCCTATCATTCACAAGTTGTGGAGTTCAAGCTAAAAACAATCTAATTGTGTAGTAGAAGCCTAATTGTGTAACCTAACTAGTAATTAACTATAATTTGTATAATATGTATGATTCAACAAACGTCCATTTCCAATTAGGCATTTCCAATTTTCCAAATATTCAGACAGACACCCACAATCGCACATTTCTCTCTATCTATTTACATACTTCCTGTGGTCCAATATGAAGTAAGCCTACTGATCCAGTGGCTCCTTGGTTATTGCTGTCGTAAACAATATTGTGCAATATTGGCAACTTTTTAAATACCGTTTAGAAAACGTCCGTCTTTTTTTAGGTGGCAAAAGTGAGATGATCTACGGGTTTGGATTATTCTAAAAGCCAAGCGTCGATATGAGCTATGTCTGTTGTTGTTGTATGCGTGCTGCATGGCCTAAAATGTCTGTTTGGTAGCCGCGTCGTCGACACCTGACTGGAGACATGGCCAAACATCAAGGGTTACTTCAACATGACCCTGATTGACAAATGTTGCCGTGAAGCCACACGGTCCTGATATAATATTGTAAAGTATGAGCACACACCTGTGACAAACATCAAACATAACATGAAAATAATATTTGCGTTGTTCTTTTTGCAACTGGTGCGCAGGTAGCCTAGTGGTTAGAGCGTTTGGCCAATAACCGAAAGGTTGCTGTATCAAATCCCGGAGCTGACAAGGTAAAATGATATTGTTCTACCCCTGAACCCACTGTTCCCCGGTAGGCCGTCATTGTAAATAAGAATGTGTTCTTAACTGACTTGCCTAGTAAAAACAATCATATTCAGCAGTATTAGAAAAAGTGCAATTCATGAGCGATCAGTGATTATCTGTACACTACAATACTCACTGGGCACAGATGTCAGATCAACGCGCGATTTACATTTGGTTGAGTTGTCAACGTGAATTCAACGCGTAATGAACATAAACAATTCACCATGTCATTGGATTTAGGTTAAAAGTTGGTTGAAAAAAAAATCGAAATGCCCTTACCTTGATGACTTTTGGCAAATCCAATTACTTTTCCACGTCATCACATATTTTTTGGGGGTTGAAATGATGTGGAAAAAACTTTGATTCAACCAGTTTTGCTCAGTGGGTATACACAACAAAACACTATGTCAACTACAATGTTAGCTGTAGGCCAGCCCGCAGGTCCCACTGGTCGTTTTAAACATTCAGGAGCGTTACTGTCGCTGGGACAAAGGATTGTTTGGCACTATTACTTTATGCCCTGGTGCCCTGTGTCATCTCCCTGAGGGGAGTAGCTCAAACTCCTGGTAAAGAGGATGTCTGTGGTCCATCAGTACATTTCGGGCTTTTGTGAGGGCTCTTATATTATAAATGACCTCCAGACCTATTGATTGAAATGCTCGTCCTTTGGTCAAGTCCAGAGGATACAGATATTACACGTGTTGGCACGCCTCAAATGCATAAGGTTTTTACCAAAGACGACATCAAACCCTCAGGAATACCATAAAGCTTACAAGACGCATGGATTCAACGAGCACCCCCAGATTAAATGTCGAAATGGACATAGCATCTTTAAAATTGATATTGAATCAGGTTAATCCTTCGATAGCAATATGTCACTTCTCTACATTTTAACAACCAATGAAATTATATTTTTTTCTCTGACTTGCAGCATATAAGGGAATTAATTTTAGACCGACATAGCGATAAACCACCAATGTCAAGCTTCAGGACAACTTGCAGTCTGTCCCACACTCACACTCAGTCACTGAATAACTCCTCGTGCTCGCGCACGCGCGTTCACGCTGACTCACACATACACTCACACACCCTCTCTCATTGCGCACACACACACGCTCTCATACACGCGAAAGCTGTCAATTTCTGCCGCTGGTCACGTGACCCACGCCTCCCTGGAATGGATGGAGATTGCTCTCCACGTCAGCCTACGTCTAAAAATTTCTGCCTCGCGGACCTGCTTCAAAGAGGCAAGAGCCAGGGCGCTCCAGAGCCATGTAAAGGGCGGCTCTAGAGGCATGACCCACATAGAGTAGTAGAGTGAAGGAGTGATGGATTTTGACGAGCGGGTCCCCGTCGGTTCGAACATGTATTTGCCCAGTTGCACCTACTACGTCTCGGCGGGGGCAGACTTCTCCGGTCTACCCTCGTTTTTGTCCCAGACCCCGTCTACTCGGCCCATGACATACTCGTACTCCTCTAACCTGCCTCAGGTCCAGCCGGTGAGAGAGGTGACGTTCAGGGACTATGCCGCCATTGACGCGTCCGGTAAATGGTCACACCGGGGGAACCTGCCCCAGTGTTACCCCACCACGGAGGACATGGTACATCGGGACTGTATGTCCTCGCAGCCCACCATGGGGGAAATGTTTGCCAAGAACAACCCTACCGCCGCTGCTGCGTATCACCACCACTCCGGCGCGGGCTGTGCAGTGTCCAATTTCTACGGGAACGTTGGCAGAAATGGGGTGCTGCCCCAAGCATTCGACCAGTTTTTCGACACAGCGTACGCTAACGCCTTAGAAACTCCGTCGTCTAACGACTACTCAGGGGACAAAACGGCCACCAAGCAGACAAGCTCCGCCGCAGAACACGCGCCATCGTGCCGGGAAACGGAGGGGAAGGAGCCGCGCGAAGATACCAGCAGCCCGGAGTCCTCTTCCGGCAACAATGAGGAGAAATCGAGCAGCAGCAGTACGTATTAAGTCAGCACCCTGGTTATGAGAGAAAGTTTGCAATCTAGCGCGCTGCAGTTAAATTTTTATATGCTGTTTTATAAGCGTATAAGGTTTATATAGGGCCTGTAGATTTCCCCCAACAAAACTTTGTTATAAACTACAGGATCACGTGCTTTGAATTGAAATTGGCTGTGAAAGACATCAGGGCTAGTGATTTTTCTAAACATTCCCTAAAGTATAAAACAAGCACGTAGTTATGACTGTGAATTTTAAGGTAGCCCTAACACTCCTGGTCGAACATTCATCTTTTGAATCATAAATGTAGCCTAATTTCACGGGTTTCTTGGCGTTAAAATAGCACTCCCGTGTAATGAGGGTGGTTCCTCTGGTTTAGGGGTTAGCACATTGGAGCTCGTGTCCTAAAGCATTCAGTCAGACTGTTTTACACTAGTATGATGTTATTTCCTAACGTGAGAAATCATGACGCTGATCAAATATCATATATTGATGTGTTATTACTGCTTATATTATTTAAAATTTTATTTAATTTTGTCTATACATACATATGCATGCTTACATGCATGCTGCAAACTGTCAATGATCATGTATTAGTGTACATTCCTATCCAGAACACTGCATATGCTATTTCATGGTTTCATATTCTAATTTAAATCACTGCATAATTAAGCTGTAGAAATTAAAGTTAATGGCAATATTTTATTTGGATTGATTTGGCCAATGCGTAATTATAGTCTACCTAAAAGCCTATATAACCTTGCCTATAAATCCTATAACATAGTCATGGATGATTTGAGATATTTAGATTTTTTTATATGACCGACATTTTCTTCTCTTCTAGATGGACAGAGGACTCGTAAAAAAAGATGTCCTTATACAAAATATCAGATCCGAGAACTGGAGAGGGAGTTCTTCTTCAGTGTGTATATCAACAAAGAGAAGAGACTGCAGCTCTCTCGTATGCTGAACCTCACCGACCGCCAAGTCAAAATCTGGTTTCAGAACCGAAGAATGAAGGAAAAGAAATTAAACAGAGACAGATTACAGTATTACACCACGAACCCGCTGCTTTAGGAGTGACTTGTCATATGCGTTTACAGACTTATTGACTCGCTGTGGTCTCTTTCCCCTGACATATGTGTCAGCAACAACAACACAACAACAGCAATGGCTGTAGCTGCAACACGATGCTCAACTGTTAATTTCAAGTTCGTGGACAGGCAACATAATCTCTCCTGATTTCAAACCGTTTGAGAATGAGCATGATTTAACTGACACACTGACGGCATTTTGGCCATCAGACTTAAAAAAAAAAAAAATCTGCGGATGTTGTCCTCACCAAGACTATGTTCTCTTTCTTGTGTATCCTAATATTATTGTGACACAGAGTCGCCTTCATTTTCTTCTCACAAGGCGGAGAGCCTTATCAGTCTAAATTTTCGGTTTTTAAGATCGTACAAGTGGTGACGTGGTAGGTTTCCTGTGACAGTGAATATGTGATGTTGTGCATTTAATAATGGGGGCTAGGACTTTGGTGTGACCAAATAATGAGACTTGGGAGGGTGAGATTGTAAAGTGTCTTTTTTTGTAAGGTTATCTATTTTGTAGCCACTAATTTCCTAAAGAATACCAACTGCAAAGCTCTATCAGTAAAATTATGGGGATTCGCTGTTACATTTTGTTGACTCCAAACCCTCTACCATTGTAATAGTTTCAAAACAATATATGTAATCTGGTTGTTTATATTTTGTGTACTTGATTACCACACCCAATTTGGCTTTGAATTTGATGTTAATGCACGGAAAACCCACAATGAGAAGAATGTTAACCCCATACAGACAGAACCAGATATAAGCTTGTTTAACCTCATTGCTGTAGCAGCCTATAGTCGAATTGTTGCCTTGCGACATGCGTGTAGATAGTACAGGTAACGGACAAGGCCGCAGTTTTTTGATACCCAGATTGAGAAAATATGCATCCAGGTTTTGTTCAAATAGGGCGAAATATTTTTTCCATTATTCACAGGTCTTCATGTTTTTCATTGAATTAACATGAATGTTAAATGCGTTTTGAATATACTGTCAGGGACATAATATTGTATCAAACTGCTTGTTATGTCCGACACATTCTGTATTATCCTATATTTCCAAATTAAAAATGAAAATATTATTGAAGGAATGTACAAATGTGACTGGTTATTGTACTCAGACTCGAACCTGTTTTGAAAGCTGTTATTTCCCGAACACTTTACCTTCGCATAGGCCTTCTACGTACAACTCAAAACATTTTACGCACAAAAATAAGACAAGAAAATATAATTTTGAATTGTTCAACCTGTTTTGTTAATTAATAATTGATAGATTAAACATCCTACATTTGGTAAGTATGTTTAAGAGTAATTTACTCGAATTTGAAACCTTATTCGTGTGAACTATATTTATGTGAGAGATTTATTGATTAATAACATTATTTCTTCAAGCTACTAAGATGACTTATTTATCGTAAACGTTGATATGCACATACATGTTAGGCTACTAATTAGTTAGATTTATATTTCTTATTTGTGTGACGTTGTATTTTCTAATGGCTTTTGCTCATTGCAATTTTATAGGCTGACATGCATGCTTCCCACTATAGTCAAAAACTGGTTGAATCAACGTTGTTTCCACGTCATTTCAACCAATACAATCAATGTGATTACTTTGAATCAACGTGGAAAACGGATTGGATTTGCAAAAAGTCACCCAAATTTTAAAGTAAATCCAATGACTGGGAAATTGTTGGTTGACTTTATGCTGAATTCACGTTTGTTGACAACTCAACCAAATTTAAATCAAAACTAGACGAACTGATGTATGTGCCCAGTGGGTTATCGCTCAATGGAGTTCATTCATTGGCTTTGAACTTTGAATATTTTTGTCTCAGTTACCCACAAAGCTGTGGTAAACAAGCCTAATACAGTCTCCATATGCATCTAATTTTCATTCACCTGCTTGTGACTTGTCTCTCACAGATAAGATTAAAACCACCCCTTCTTCCACAACAACCTCCTAAGTGAGAACCGCCATATTTGCTGTTATTATCACTCTGTTTATGAGTGCCAGCCGCAGCGCAATGGCGTTCATATATGACAGTCAAATGGGCCATTAACGCAGGGAGAGAGAGGCTGAAGTTTATGGTTGCCTCTCTCCGCCATAGTCCGGCCTAGCCTTGCCAGGCTCATCCTTTATGGCGCGCTGGAATTCCGTCCCTAATTACTAGACATCCTCCCCGTTGCCGCAGCAACGCGACCATAAAACCTGTCTGAGAGTCTGGAGCATTTGTACAATTGGAGTGCAGTGCAATAAACCGTCTGAGACCCAAGGTTATTCACTCTCTTACCAAGGAGACGAGAGCGACGATTGAGGAGAGGACGGATAAGAAAAGCCTCTGCTCACTGGCTGCTTCGACTTCATTTGAGAGTGCATTTCCCCCATTGCAGGTTGTCCTTCTTGGATCAGAGTAGTGGCCATGGCCTGGTACTCATTCGCAGACGCTTCCTCCTGCCACCGGGCGGCGCTGTTGAGATCAAAGTCATTGCCGTGGATCTTTTCATCTGCAAGAAGAACCCAGCGTAATAAACCTTCAAGATTCTCGAGGGAAACTTGAAATGCAGGTAAATTCTCGAACAAAGCCCTTGCATAGCTTCATATTCTGTGAGATAACTGGCTTATCCTGTAAGTCGATTCTTTGAATAGTTTTATTATGCCCTGCTGTATTTAAATATTTATTTAATTTAGCTGTTTTGATCATTACGTTTCACAAGTCAATATGGTGGTCAGTATTAGAGAATGATTGGCAGTAGAATTGTTGAGGGCCTAGGTAAGATATGAAATGTAGTAACCTAATAATGCAACACATCTGTGCGATGCTGTGTGCTCTGCTAATTGTGTTGGACTTGTATATTTTATATGTAGGCTATGAGCAAGGCCCAAAATATCTTGCAAAATCTATGCCCAAAATATCCAGCACACAGGCCTAATTTAAGATATCGAGGCTATTTACAGGCTGAAAGTATTCTTTCCCAATCAGGGACAGATGTAATTAATGTCTTATCTGAAGTTTTTCATCATTACATCTTCAGTCAGCGGGTGTTAAATATATATATATATATAATTCATGATTTTTCTGATGACCTGGAACTAATGTACGCCCTCTTAAATCACAAAAATCACCTATGAAGTCACTACTCTCACTCAAAGCTTAGCTTTTTGGACTCAATCTGCCTTTGGTGTCCTTCCAGAATGCATTACACTCTGGGCGGTGCCAAAGTATAAATTATGTGATTGGGAAAGTATTTGATTGTGAAACGCCAGGAACGTGTGTCCCTTTCCTTCCTGTTATAGAAAGCTAAACAGAGGGGGAGAGATTCGGTATCAGTCCAAGAGGCGGGGGGGGGGGGGGGGGGGGGGGGTTCTCCATGGCTGTTGCATGCGCGTGGACTCCCGTCTCCTACTCCTTTGTTTCTCGTGAAAAATAAATACTTCCGCCGGATGTAATAAAAATCCGCATTATTGTTCATAACTGCACACGCGACGAACATGATCCGTTCGAAACGGTCTCCCCGGCCACCATTATATGAGGTTGATCAAAGACATTGGCCAGAGTAAACTGTTTTGGTGGAAATGATAGCTGGACAGCTGTGAAATGAAGATTTAGTAGCCACAATTAGGCTAATAACTGTAACACGGAGATATAACTGATAGGCTACAAGTCAATACAGGAGCGTGGGGTTAGTGCTGACGTTTCCGAGCTGCATGTGCACAACATGAATTAATGTCAACATTGAGTGTTGAATTTCCAATGGCTGATACTTCATAAGATCATAGGATATTTTTTGCTGATGGTGTTTTTGCTGATGTGTCTGGTAGTAAAGTTCACACATAATGTTATGCAAAGTTTATTCATTGTTCATTTTATAGAACAGGCAAATAAATGGTTGGCGCACGGCATTTGTCCCCGGTATATAGTCAACCCCAGTTATGCATCATATAAAATTTTTCCTTCCTTATACTTTAGAAGTGAATACACTAATACCAGTTTCACATCTATGTTTAATTGTGAGACATATTATATTAGATGTAATTTTTCCTGACAGTGGAATTTGAAATAATTTCTAACCCTCGAGTAGCCTATATCACACTAGACCTACAACTATGAACCCATATAATGATGTAGAAATGGGCATCTAATGGGCATGCTGTTTTAACATGTTAATGTATAATTCTATTTCCATTCTGCCTTCAGATGGACACCACAGGGTGAAAACCGAGCCGGGAGGCCACAAGCCACCTGGTCCTGGTAATGGTCAAAGCTGTCCGATATTAACTTCTACCTGGGGATGGAGAGACCATGGACGCAACAAAATGGAGGGATACCAACTGTGTCCCTATAATACCCCTAAAAGGGAAAGGGAATAGCCTGAGCAAGTACGTAAACATGGTCATTGAAACCCCCAAAACATAAATGTGTCCTTAAATGTATACCTATAACCCACAGTGATGTTATGCACGTGTGGCGAGTTGTGTGAATAATGCATGTACAGATAGGACATGGCACACCTTTTTATATTTCGATAAAATCCTAGTAATTAACATCTGCAATAGTTTTTATTTTACAATGCCTTTAGGCTATAACACGCTTTTACACATGGTAATCACACACAATGTACATCAGCAGGCTTTATGTTATCATGCTTCGATGCTAAATGTACAATTATTTACAATTCATCAGACACCCCAAAAGAATCTAGTGCTGCTATTTGAGTCAGATATACACAGTCTCTTTTGATATCACCATATTTATATCTTATATATATATGAAATAGATGTAAAGCAACAACTCCTTTGAACACCGATGCAGTTGCCGTAGGCCTGCTGCCTTCATCAGTCTTTTATTTCTCTAAAATCCATTGACTTGTCAATGAATTAGACCCACGCAGTGATCTCTTTTATTAAAGCACTGTAAAGGAAAGTGTCGTTTTCTTTTTTTGTTTACGCCCTGTTTACTATACCTGTTTGAACCTGGGAACCTTAATGTTGCCTCACAGGATTGTTGAAAATGTTTGCGGCTGAAAAGGTATAGGCCTTTATTGGGCCTGTTGTTGCGTCTGTGTCTTATTTGAACCTAAAATGGTTTCCATGTTGTCTTCTTCTGTGAGATATATGCATGTGGAATGTATTAACTATAGAGGCATAGGGAGCAATAGGCAGCCATATAGTGCTTATAGCAAACGAATACTTTTATTATAATACTTTTATGTTATGCATAGTTCAAACGGATAGGGGTTCAGACAAACTTCTCTTAATGCTGCAAACCAAATTGATAGTCGATAGGTATGCTGCACAACCCCCCTATGCGCATGCATGGGCGTGCATATACCTCTTTTTTTTATTTTCGAATGTTTGCGTTCTGCACATAGGGCCTCGCCCCTCCGGCGTTATGGTGGTGCATTAAAGCGAGGTGAGAGATACCCACTGATTGCTGTGCTGTCTCCTTTATCTGCCTCAGACCCATGATGGATATGGTCCCGGTTGCTACGTGGCTCTGGAAGGGGAGGGGCTCTGCGTATCCGAGCGTTCCTATTGGCTCCAGAGTCTGCACGGTGGAGAGGGGGGTACCTCTAATCATATCCAGCATGTTTTGCACAAGAAATGTCAACCAGAAAGGGCTATCTTCTCCCCTCGCCAAAATACACCACAATAATGGCATGCTCGGACAGCCCCGCAGGAAACGCGTTTTTTGTGGATTCTCTGATCAGCGGCCGGACCGAGGGTGGAGGGGGACACTACTACCCGGGCAGCAGCGTGTGTCTGCCCCATAACGCCACATCAGAGGTGTCTTACGGGCTACAGAACTGTGGATACTTCCCAGGTATAGGCAAGCGGAGCGACGCAGGTCCCCAAAACATGATGTCTGCCGCGTCAGGCGCGTATATGTCAGGCATGGAGATGTGGATGGACGCGCAGAGGTCGTGCCGAATGGACCAGCAACAAACTGTGGGTCCCCAGGTCGCGCCCTGCTCGTTCCCGCCGAGCATTAAGGAGGAGAGCGCGTACTGTCTCTACGAGCCGCAGAAGTGCCCCAAAGCCTCGACCGCCGAAGACCTGACATACTCCAGGCTAACCACGACAGGCCCAGGTTCAGGCTCGTGCACAGTCACCGACGGCGGCGGTGGTGGGGGTACTGTACCAGTGCCTGGCTACTTCCGCTTGTCTCAGATGCACGCACACTCTCATAAAGTTTACCACGGCGCCCAATCGAACCCCTCTCATTCTCACTTTGGCCTACACCCCCCTGCACATACTCGCTTCCACACCCCGACCCCCCCACCGTCCTCAGCCTTAGCCTGCTCAGCCACGGCGGCTTACAAGAGAAGAGACACCGAGGAGGCTCTGTCTTCCGGTACCGCGTCCCAGCCCCAGCAGACGCACGCCCCACTGGGGGACGAGGAGGCACGAGCGTCCTCCGACGCGGAACCTTCATCTCCCGAGGAAGCTGAAGAGGAGCTCGAGAAGGAGAAGCCAGCGAAAACACCTAAAGGTGAGCTGAGGTCATTAAAAGGTGTGGTCACTCACTCTGCTACGGTTGGTTTTTATTGCGTGCTGTATAGTAAAGCAGGTATGGGGATGCGTAAAAAGGTTATATGGTAACACCTGCCGAGAGACTGATTTCGTCTTTTGCATTCTAAGGTCATTCGGGTGTTTTTATTTAGTGATTATATATGGTCTATGTGGTCTTGCCGTAACCCAAAGGCTAAATGTTTTGTCATTAGCATTAGCAGAGGAGACACCATGCTTTAGTTCAGAGAATTTCGCTGCCTAAAAGTCAAGCGGGTGTTAAAGTTTTGAAAAAAGAATAGAAGTAAACCAGTAAAAATGCTGTGGTAAAAAAAAACGTGTATTATTAAAAATAAATGCAATTACTTGCTTAGGCTTAGACTACTGCAGGTTTATTTTACATTTTAGGACTTTGTTTCTTTGGACAAAAAATGACTTGACTGGCACCCAATATAGGGCTAACAATCGTATATCTACCCATAAACAAATAGGCTACTAAAACCGTTTTTATTTTGGGGCGGTGATATTTGTTCTTATTATAGTAGATCTAGAATGATAGAAAATGCTATACATTTCTGATTTTCTTTTGTTATTATTAGCAAATGTTTCAAGTCCAAGCAAAGTACACAAGGCCATGGAACCGTCCTTATGAAAATACCTATATCAAACCATTGACACACACACACACACACACACACACACACACACACACACACACACACACACACACACACACACACACACACACACACACACACACACACACACACACACACACACACACACACACACACACACACCCTATCTTATATCTTACATACATAGTTGATAGCCTGAAAACATGTATACCATTTTCTTTAGGAGACACAGAAAGCGAATGCACGGCCAACTGGCTAACAGCAAAAAGCGGACGGAAGAAACGTTGCCCATACACCAAGCACCAGACACTGGAGCTCGAGAAGGAGTTCCTCTACAACATGTACCTGACTCGCGAGCGTCGCCTAGAGATCAGTAGGAGCGTGCACCTGACGGACAGGCAGGTCAAAATATGGTTCCAGAATCGCAGAATGAAACTGAAGAAAATGACACGGGAAAACAGGATTCGTGAGCTCACGTCAAATTTTGGTTTCTCGTGATAACTTTGAATGTTTTCAATAAGCTTTGTATTGAACTAGCTTTAGTTAAAATGCAAGATGTAAAGGGCACATCTTTAATAGGCCTACATAAAAACCTTGTCTTTGCATCGTCCTATATAATATATAAGCTACTGGTAAAACGTGAATGTTATTGGGTTGACTCTTTTTCTTTCTTTTTTCTTAATTGTTCGTTGATTCGGTTCTGTTGCTGTCACTTGTTGGGATAGCTGTGTTGAGTAAAACAATGGAAGGAATTTGCTTTGGGTCTTATAGGATTGTAGCCTACTTAAAATACTTAAAAATAAATATATGTTTGTTGTAGATACAAATATAAATCGCAATTGAGATGTACGTTTATATTGCATATATGTGGGGAGTTTCCTTTACATTTATACTGCATGAAACAACATGATTCAAATCCATCTTTTCCTGCATTTTGCAATGTGGATCACACAAAAATGTAAGGCCTGTAAGGGAATAAGATGAGTCGCCCTGTAAATGTATTCTTCCGATGTAATTCATGTATGGAGATATTATGATGAGCTGATTGTAAGTGTACATAGAACAAGATACATTTGATCCACTTTAGGATGATATTGTTGTGCAGACTCGAACTAAGGGAAATGTAGGCTACGTGAGCAGTCTACATTGTGAAATTGTTTTTATTGTGTATATCATTATGTACATATGAGGTTGTGTTTTCGTGTATTGCGTAATAAATTATCAGTTCACAAAAACTGGATTAGTATGCTTTTGATGTCCTTGTTCAGAACTCTGTATTTCTCGCTAATTCTTTGTCTGTAAAGAGAATAGGCATTTTGTACAGGCAAGTTGAGGTTGTAAGTGCACTTTGGGTTGTTTGTGGATTGCTTGGCTTTTGTCTTCAGAAATGTTTTTAGGATCCATGGAGTAGCTCTCGGAAACGATTTAGATATTACACCAGCCATTATGTCTCAGCGGTATAGGCATAGAACACTGCAAGCCTAACCGGCTTTAGTAGAGTTTTATGACTTGCTCGTATATGACGATTTTCACTCTCCCCAAAGACTGGCTTCAGTCGAGAGAGCCATTAAGCCGGAGAGGAGGCTAGAGACAGTCGTAGAAAGTTACACTGCATTTAGACAGAATTGGACGAAGTCATCTTCTTTTTTCTTGTGATTGGAATAGCGCAATAACTTCGATGAGTGGGTGAGTCAATTTGTTGTTTTGGATTTGGGTTTTCGGGACACCACATGTTTAAAACATTCAGGTTTCCAGCGTAAGATTTGATACTGAACATGTAAAAACATTGTAGGCTATTTTTAATACAGGCCTCTTATGAACAGCATGGGTGATTGAGATCGAAAACCAAAAGAAGACGTGCGTTATGCATTGGCTGCTGTGCGTCTTGAGGCGTCGAGCGGACTGTGGAGTGGTTTAGGTAGTTTCATGTTGTTGGGATCCATTTTCTAGCTCTACAACACGAAACTGTCTTAATTGGCCCAGTTTAATACATCGAAACGTCAGTCAACTTAATCTGGGACACGTGCAATTTAACTGGATTTGATAATATTGAATAGTATTGGGAGTGTTATTTGTGGTGACATAAATAAAAAATAGGACCTTTCTTATTGCCTTGACCTGTTGGGAAAGACTTGCTGTCGTGTATATCTCTTATCATATCGTCAGTAATATTTATACAAACTCTATTTGTTATTTTTCATCGTTAAATTAAGCCCCTGGATGCCTGCGTCCTATATTTATCTTGGTAAAAGCTCAGCTATAGGAGGGTTGGACTTGGAATTAGCGTAAAGCTATAAGCATGTTTTCTGTCAGTCGTGACGCGGCGACGTCAGACAAGGCCTCGGTTACGACCACTACATTGGAAAGGAAGGGGAAGTTGAGTGGGCAACAGCGACCTCAGTGGCGCGCCGGTGGGCAATTGAGCCGGATGCTTCCGCTGCGCAATATAGCCCGAACACAAAAGAGGCGAAGGGCTTTATGGCGATATTTAGATCCGCCAGACAAGCTGTTATCTGTGGGCAAAATAAGTAAATAGCCCCTGCGGTTAACTGGGTCCGTGTTGAAAAACACCCTGATTTAGTTTACAGCCTCAAAGTGCCATTGCCTTCCCTTGTGTCTTTTCTTTTGAAAATGCCCGTCTGTTCTGTGTTTTAGTGCGCATAGCCTTTCCCTATCCACTATCCTCTTTGTTTGTTTCTAATGTCTCTAACACATTTTCATCCATTCCTTATCTGATTCTGCACAGTGGTATACGTTCGAGGATGAAATATTATCTGTTCAGTTATAGGTGTGGGGCGGCAGGGTAGCCTAGTGGTTAGAGCATTGGACTAGTAACCGGAAGGTTGCGAGTTCAAACCCCCGAGCTGACAAATCTGTCGTTCTGCCCCTGAACAGGCAGTTAACCCACTGTTCCCAGGCCGTCATTGAAAATAAGAATGTGTTCTTAACTGACTTGCCTGGTTAAATAAAGGTAAAATGTAAAATAGGTGTGTGGCATAGCCTACTGTTTTTTCATTCAGTAGGAAAATATGCTGGAGTGGATTCTTTAGCAGCAGTGAACCGCCGGTGGCCATGTAGGGTGTTGGCCTAGCTTTCACTTTTATTGGATGGTAATAAATAGAACACGTATTCTGTGTGCAGCTATCTCCATTCTCTAAGGCTATGGTGGGGGGTGGGGGTGCAATGTCTGTAAAGTGTTACGCCGGCGTTTCCTCTCTTCCTACTAGTCCATATAGTATCATATGTTGTGTCCAGACTTGGGGTGCACGTTCAGTAGCTTCTCACCTGCTCTTGAATTACCCCACATGTATTAGTTACCCCACAAGTATTAGTTTGTGTTGTGTTGCTTATCCATTCAAAAGATACACCTGAAAATCAAATGCATATATAGTGTAGGCTTGACTATAATTTCCAGCGTCCCCGTGTTTCAAGTTTTAATGTCACATGCACAATTACAGTGAAATGCCTTTCTTGCAAGCTCTAACCTCAACAATGCAGTAATCAATAACAATGTAATACTAAAAATAACATGAGGTAGACCCAAAACACACAGGAAATAAAAATAAGAAATGAGAAGTATACACGAAAGTCAGTCCGCGTACTATATACAAGGTCAGTCAGTTCCAATACCATATTTACAATGTGCAGGGATACTGCAGTGGTAGAGGTAGATATGTAGGCAGGCCTATAGGGGTGAGGTGACTAGGCAGCGTATATTATGATTGTATGTCAACGGGTGTGTGTAGAGTCAGTATAAATGTATGTTAATATTATGTGTGTGTGAACACATGATGGAGTGAGTGTTTGTGTGTGTCTGTTGGATTGTCAGTGTGCGTGAGTGAGTGTGTAGTATCCTGTGAGTGTGCATAGAGACTTTGCAAAAATAAAATACAAGGGTCAACTCAGATAGTCATTGTAGCCATTTTGCTAGCTATTTAGTTAGCTATTTATTACTCTTATGGCTTGGGGATAGAAGCTGTTCAGGAGCCTGTTGGTGTCAGAATTGATGCACCCGTGCGGAAGCCAAGAGGACAGTCTATGGCTTGGGTGGCTGGAGATTGAAAATGTGTTAGATTTCTGCTATCAAATTTGATTACAACGTGATCTATGTGTCTGAATGACCCCATTTGTAAACTATCTAGTGCCTATCTATTATCTATTAGTTGCATGTAAATGTCACGACGTAGGCCGATCTCCATTTTTTTTGTAGGGAAACTCCTAAACTTCTAAGTGATTTAGTAGTTTACATAATGCTATCTTTGTTATAATTTTCTACTTAATAGTGCATTGTTGTTTTCGTTAGCCACGGCGGATTTCATAATTGACTCGATAGTGCTGATATTTGTAATAGTGCTAGTGTTTCTTATGATAGTGGTCTCTCATAATAGGCTAATAACATTCCTAGTAATAATAGGATAATGTATTTAATAGGATAATGTATTTAAAAAAGAAGCCAGGTATCGATTTACATGCTACTATGTGCACACTATTTTCTACGACGAGTTTTCATAATTGTCGTTTATTTGTTTTAGCTGAATTATTTAAATATGCCACAACTAGGCCATGCTTTTATGCTTCACCATTAGGCTATTGAGATACATGAATAAACATGTATGTTTTTTTTCTGTAGGCTCAATATAAAAGTCGTTTAATTCCTCGGTTCTGTTTAATAACCAGAATACGTTTTTATCTTGTCCATGGATATACGAATATAATATTAGCCTAGGACAATAACATGATTTTTTTCCAAATGTATTTTTTTTAAGACATCAGTAAATTAACGAACATATTAGGGTTCTATAGCTGTGAGTAAATGGGCCTACTATGCAAACACAAATACAATTCTATACTCATTTCCATTTCCATGCTCAAAATAATCTTACATTTACTGAAATAATGTTTTTTTTCAGTAGCTGATATATAAACAATATCATAGGATGTTGAGGAAATAACAAATGAAACTAGTCAGATATTATTCTCAGCGGGGTTTTAGTCCGATTAGTCTTTAATCTGATACTATATTATTATTGTATAATACCAAACTAATATGTTAATAGGCTATACAAAATAGCACGATATAGCACAACATTATGTGCTTATCTTTAATATGGGGTGTCGTAAAACGTTTTTTCTTTGGGAATGTTGGTCATAACTTTCTCTGGTTCGAAGACAATGAAAATATGAAAGGTTGAAACATTTTGACGGAAGATGAAAGAGGTTATATACTAGGATGGAAAGCTTCCCAGAGCATTCATTTACGTTTTTTTGCGCCATAGAAAGAATGCAATTTCAGACATTTGGTTTTGTTAATAAGCCCCAATATGGAGAAGTTATTCTGGTTAATTTCAGCCACTGTGTGTTTTGTTGTGAGTATCATTGGTAATGCTTATTACTCTGTAACGTATGTGTAGATATCCCTCGTTAAATGTGTGTTTTACGTCATTTGGGAGGATTATTAGGGGATTTACTGGCCTATGCTAACAGGGACAGATACTTTCAATCGTATTTTTCTCAATGGAGTTCAGCCTCTCCTTTGTCACGGCCTAACATTTATATCAGAAATTGCGTACTAATCATATAAAATAATAATAATTCGCTTTTAAAACTAGACGTTGTCACGTTTTAAGACAAGAGACCCGCGAGCATTTAATAGTCAAAGGGATTGATTTATTATTTATTGTTCAGCCTTTGTGATCACGTGCGCGCATCACCCAATCGAATGGCAGCCCTGCGTCCGAACTATTAGTAGACTGTAGTTCTTTGTGGTGCCAAGTTGCTACTTGATTTCTTCAGATTTTTATTTTGTGAGAGTGGGGTTTAGTGCGTGTGTATGTGTGTGTGGTGTGTGTGTCGCGCTTGTATTTGTAAGTATCTGTGTATGTGTGTGTGGTGTGTGTGTCGCGCTTGTATTTGTAAGTATCAGTGTATGTGTGTGTGGTGTGTGTGTCGCGCTTGTATTTGTAAGTATCAGTGTATGTGTGCGTACATGTGAAAGTCTCTTTTGCCATGTCGACATCTGGAACGTTGACTAGCTACTACGTCGACTCCCTCATCTTGCCTGAGAGTGAGGCGCTCTCCGTGCCCAGATACTCCTCCGGACCGGGGGGGCTCCAGCACGCGAGGCAGCCCACATCGATCACCGATCACACTGAGCTTGGGCCCTGCACCTTCCCGACGAAAGCCCCGGTCTTCAGCCCGTCCTGGGGCCATGTACCGACCCAGTTTCCAGCCGCCGTGTCGTCGGTGTACCACCACCCTTACGGGAATCACCGAAGCCCGGCTCCAGGCGACCTGGAGGGTCGCTACATGCAGTCCTGGCTGCTGGAGCCCATGTCAGGGTCCTTGCCTTTAACTGGATTACCAACTAGTCACAACTACGGGATCAAATCCGAGAACCTGGATGCGGGAGCGGACAGCGTGCTGCCTGGATCCCACACGGCGCTGCTCCTGTCGGATTTCGCCGACGGAACGGCGGCGACTGCATCCCCGGTGGACAAGGACACACTACCAGGCCAGACCGGGGACCTGAACGAGGAGAAACCGGCCCTTGATCCAAGTAAGTGCTGCTTCATCCTTTGACATTTGGCCATGCTATGTTCTGTAAAGCCTCGGGGATGCAGATAGAAATGTGTGAGTAGAAGAGGGGGCGCGTGTTTGAAAATATGCCATTCAAGGCGTGCCATTCATTTATAGCGACTTGATAATAGGCTAGCGTTCTCTCACTCATTTCCGTGTTCTAATAATATGGGTTTCAGATTTTAAACAGGAGCAAGAGCCAAGAATGGGAGTGCATTGCTACTTTGGAACGCATTTATATTTTTATATTCAGAATTAATATCCAGAGCTTTTGTTATCAGCCTCGTCCCTTGTGGGTCATATGTTTTTAGGACATTTTGCCCAGCAGCACCGGGCTCACACCAGTCTCGTCTCGCACTCCCTCTCTCCAGATAACCCGGTATCCAACTGGCTCCACGCTAGCGCCACGAGAAAAAAGCGCTGTCCATACACCAAGCACCAGATCCTCGAGCTGGAGAAAGAGTTCCTCTTTAACACGTACCTCACGCGGGACCGTAGGTATGAGGTCGCGAGGCAGCTCAACCTTACGGAGAGACAAGTCAAAATCTGGTTTCAGAACCGCAGAATGAAGAGGAAGAAATGTAATAAAGATGGTGGACCAAAAGATGATTTATAGGTATGATTGATTGAAATGAGAACGTAAAAACATATCCGAAATAAGGGGGATATCTGTGAAAAGGCTCTTTCTCTGCTGGACTGCATTTTTATAGTCGTTGTTTCATTGTTTTATCCCTAACAGAAGCTGTTATGTGTCTTGTAAAAAGCATGTCCGGCTCTAGTCGTCGGTTTGATGCAACTAACTACCTTTATATTGCACAATTTAGCAGTGCGCATTATTTTTTGTTATTGTTATTAAGATGTTAATGAATGAATTAAAGCCTCGGCTGTGAGGGCATCTGTGTAAGGCATGTACCCTATTGATAGGCCTGTTCTCTGTGCTCGTTTGTGTGTGGATGTGAGTAGCTATGTGTGTGTTCTCTGGTTTGTAGATATAGGCCTATGTGTATTTCAGGTTAAACTGAATTTAGTTTCAAATGTTTTTGTTGTTGTCGTTATTTCAACTATTGGTCGATTTGAGTTGGAGGGATAGGCTAACGTAATGGTGGCATTTTGAAGCGGGTGCATGAGCATCAAAAAGCCTCTTTAAAATGCATTTTGGCCTGTTGATAATTTTACTAGAATCTACATACAATGATATTGTCTCTCAACTACCTATAATTGTAAGAACCTCATTTCATTTTAACATGACTTTTCGTTGTGAAGAGACAGAATGCGTGTATAGATCGTAAACTATGTCTGAATTTCAGGGAGTAACATTTGAGAGGACATATTTGTTAGAAAGGAGAGAGGCTAAATAAACAGAAACACTGTATGCTACCTAATGAATACCTCATGGTCTGGGGACTTTCAGATTTTTGGTTCTCAAATGTAATTTGTACTATTTATTGAATAAAACAAATTATATCTGCGAATGCAGCCACGTTGAATTATTATAATTTCTTGTGCATTTGCATGTCACTGTTCACTCTAAGATTTAATTCAAATTAATGTGATGCTCTAAAAGAAAATGATCAAATTCTTAAAGCTATTGACACTCAGATGTATTGTAGTTTACCAAATGTAATGTGTATAGGACTATTCTAACATTAGTTTGCACATATATTTTCTTTCAAACAAAATATTGGAATAATACTAGCAAAAACACTATTCACGGGGTGTTAGAAAATAATAACAATTACCCATTTATTTCATTTTCCGTGAGGGAATTCGATATTTTGAACTCGCCCTTTGTTATTCTTCCTTCAAGCTCGCACGCTACACACACACACACACACACACACACCGGGAAAACAGGCAGGCCCGGCGGATCGCTGCACGCTTGCTGCTCTGCTCTGCTCTGCTCCGCGCGCCTTGGCAGAGGAGGTTGTTAGCTGTATACAGCCATAAAAGACAATTACCACTATAACCGTTTATGGGGTGCAAAGCGCTGCAGGGCGAGAGGACACAACACAAGAAAGATGTCGAAAGCTTTGACAGCTGATGCCTAAAATAATGTAGTATATGTATTCTTCAGCTATGATCTGACACCACCGCTCAGTTTAGACCCGGTGCTTCTGGACACATAATGGTCGCTATGTTTTGAAACCGTCAACATGAGCAGGGCGGTCGACGTATTCAGCGTTCAAAGATTTACTATTTAAAATGTAGCTTTGGCGTCATTCTGATTACAATATATTTGATCTGAGCTTCTATTTAACATTTGTATCAAGAATGAGTTAGGTCTATCGATGTGGGCCTGCTTCCACCAAAAACCTTTGGATTATAAATCTAGAGAAGTTCCCTAAAATCTGCGCTGTAGCCTAGCAAACAATTTATATCGACAAAGAGTAGCCAATAAAAATTGAAATTATAGATAGGCCTACTTGTGAAATAGGCTACAACTGGACCTTGGAACTGTAAAGCCACATCCTCACAGAACCGACCTTGTTTTATCAGACAACATCATTCACATCAGACACGCACATATATTTTAATGCACGAATATATTAGCTTTAGTAAATAAAAACAAGGAAATTGCAGTTGTATGGAGCCATATAGTGGTGTTGTGACGCGCTAGGCCTTGAGGACGCAGATGGACCCCAAACTTCAAAGGCTCAGCCAGAGACATAGCAATAAAACGCCTGGTCTGCTATACTGTCTGGCATTCCACTTTTAATGGGTTTATGGCCGTCCAGACACAATTAGACCGTTTCCAGAACTCGGCACCCATTTGTTTTTTCTCTTTTCTGTGGGACTGCAGCATGGACAAAAGGCCTAGCGGAAATGATCAGCTTTATTGGCCTCTCCCCCGAATGTTGCTCGCCGGACTCATGGTCATCTCGAGCGACCCTTTGTTTGTACCTGGCCTGGGAAAGTTCTCTCTCAGTTTCTCTGGTAGTAGCTAGTGTTCTGTTCACGCGCTGAAAAAACAAAAAGGGCAATAAAACAACAGCCTTATATGAGTCAAGACCTAATCTCAGTATAGATGAGACCAACATGAACATTTTAGATATACTACTCTCGATTGTCATCATCGGACCTCCAACATCTATATTCCATGTGGAAATAGAACTGCAGGCAATGAGAGCCACAAACATTAATCGCATTCCTATTATGTGATTTATTTATGTATTTGGCCCCTAATGGGGAATGGGTGTGATTGCAGTTCTCAGGGCACTGCACCTTTTCCACCCTGCAACTACGTGTAGTGACCAGACGATGGCGCTGATGTTCCATATAACAAGGCTCAAAATGGCCTCGTTTAAACACTTATCCTTTCTGATTATTTTCGGATGAACATATTTTGACATGTTTTGGCCTATTGGTGGATTTTCGTTTTATAACATTGTAATTCTAATTGATGCTTGCTATTATAGTCTTTATAATGATGTTAGCTCTTGTAGACGTTGACACATCCGCGGCAGTATTTAATATTTAATAGTAATATACATCTAACATTTAAAATAGTACGCCTTAGTCTAGTCAAAACGTGAAGGCCTATCTTTTACTTGACGCTACAGAAAAACCTGAAACGTAGTTGTTCCGCGTGTCAAATGAAAGAAATCAGGCTTTTAGAAGGCCTAACTATTATAGTTCAAATGTGTTTATTTACATCTTTAGTTTAGGCCTATAGGAATAGTAAAATGGTTTGTACATATGATTCGTAAAGTAATTGGGAAATAATTTGCCCTTTTCAAATAGGCTTATCTTTCATACTCTACATTTGCAATATCTCTACATAAAATGTGATATGTGTTCAATTTGCTTTAGGCTAATCAATTTTGGAATTTTATGATATGGCGTACTAAAATATCATATGTTTGGTGGTATTTAGATTAGCCTAAATGGGTTAGCTATATGCTCAGTAACTCCACATATAGAATTTAGTTGTTTTTTGTTGTCCCTTCTGTGTTTTCTTCCAGATAACATTGTGGAATGCGGAAGAATTTACATAAACGTTACCAAATTAGACCACGGCCTATTGCATATAAATATGTATAGCTATCCCTCGTTAAATGTGTGTTTTACATAATTTGGGAGGATTCTTTTTGGGATTTACTGACCTATCCTAATAGGGACAGATACCTTCAATGGTCTTTTTCAATGGTATTTTTTTCAATATATATATATATACATCTGATTATTTCAACCTCCAAGAAAGCAAAAATAATACAAAAGTAGTAGACGTTTAAATGTACCTCTGCAAATAACGTTGTTAGTTTTAAATATTCAAATGGTTTTATTTCATTTGCTTACCTAACTTTTATGTTTTCAGTTAATACTTTGTTGAATCTAGCATTAGGTTACCACTCAAAATAATTCTCAAATATTTCACTTAGGCCTATATTTACTTGCAACAATTACTTTTATATTATCTTATTTGAGACGCAACAATGGTAACTGAAAATATTTACAATTGTAAATGGTATTATTTCAATCAACACAATATCAAAGAAACTATTGTAAAATGTTTCAACTTTGAATTGATCAGTCCTTTGTAGCCTATAATACAATTATCATGTTTTGATGTTTGTTGTGTCACATAGTTCAGTTTTACCCATATGGAGAAATATATTTATATGAATTGAACAAAACCTTTTGAATGAGTACACAATGCAGTTTTATACTCTTAGTTGTGTATAAATTACAGATGTTATGAGGTGGTGAAAACGATTGTATTAGGGTGGTATTATGGTGTATTATGGTCTAGTATGGTGTAGTATGGTGTGTTATGAAAGCCTAAATGCCACAGTACGTTTCTTTTATTTTGATGACACTTCATATGTATAGGCTTCCCACAGTGTTTATGAGAGGCTGTGTGTCCAAAGAGAAGAGAGGGTGTGTGTGTGTGTGTGTGTGTGTGTGTGTGTGCGAGTTAATCCTGGGAAATTCCATGGTAACAGAGTGATGCTGAGACTCAGATTGTCCACTTTAAAATGTCTAACAAAAAACAATGATTGCAAAGTTAAATAAATCATACAACTCTATGCACAATGGGTACTTTTATACATTTCCACAGTTTTTTGTTTGACATATTTTTAAGTGAAAATTCGGAGTCTCACCATCACTTTGTTACAATGGAATGGCCCTCCTACTCTGCAGTCTGTGCATTATAATGAAATCTCTGGTCCCGCCGGTGATTGGCTACATCGGTCACAGGGCTGGATCACGTGGGTGAGTTCTTTGGTCCTGGGGAAAATGGGGTTTGGTGTAAATCCAGGGTGTATTGCTGTCATATATCACACTACCTCGTAAAAACGACACTGAAGATTCTGGCCCAACAAATCACAGAGAAAAAAATATGAGTTCTTATTATGTGGATGGTCTTTTTAACAAATATACGGCGAGCGGTTCTTTCTTCCCAAACGCAGACCTAGGTTCGTGCACTCTTGTACCCGATGGAGAAGGACCCGCATCTGCTCACAACGCCGCAGCCCCTGCCTTCCCACCGTCCCTGTCCGGACTTTACAACGTGAACAATGCAATCTACCAGAGCCACCCGATGTTTAGCCCTGGTTATGGCCAGGGGCCGGACATTCGCAGTCTGCACTGCAGCTCCTTCGACCAGAGTCGTCTGTTCGGGGACAGCTGTGTCCAGCCGGGGCCCCTCACCTCGCCAGAGGACAATCACTACCGGATGTACCCCTGGATGAAAACATCAGGTACTGTCTAAGATGAGTCCTTCCTTCCCAACCGGCTCCTGCAGAGCTCTGCTGTAATGTCAATGAATCTACAAAACCTTGGAATACTTACCGTGGTCTTAATGGCGCAATTAATTACTTGAAGCCATTGGTATTTCATGGAAAGAATTGTTCAACTTTTATTGCGCAAATAATGAGTTCTGTGGCCATAAACGTATTATCCCTTTGCTTCTGCAATGCTTTTTGACTCTGCTTTCTTACTGCTTCTACTCCCCTTTGTGACAATAAAATACCAGACTAGGTAACGACAAAATAAAGGAAACACCAACATAAAGTGTCTTAAAGGGGATTTGGGCCAGCACGAGCCAGAACAGCTTTTAATGCTCCTTGGCATAGATTCTACAAGTGTCTGGAACTCTGTTGGAGGAATGCAACACCATTCTAACACCAGAAATTCCACCATTTGGTGTTTTATTGATGGTTGTGGAGAATGCTGTCTCAGCCACGCTCCAGAATCTCCCATAAGTGTTTAATTGGTTTGAGATCTGGTGAATGAGTGGACCATCGCATATGATTTACATCGTTTCCATGCTCATCAAACCATTCAGTGAACATACTTGCCCTGTGGATGGGGCATTGTCATCCTATGGGGGCATAGCCATGGTAGCCAAAATAGTGGCCTACCCAACATTTTTATATATGACCCTAAGCCTGATGGGATGTTAATTGCTTAGTTAACTCAGGAACCACACCTATGTGGAAGCACCTGCTTTCAGTATACTTTATATCCCTAATTTACTCAAGTGTTTCCATTATTTTGGCAGTTACCTGTATGTTATAGTGTAAATCAGTGACCGTGCGCTCCGCAGTTCAACCTTTTGAATGGGATAGGGATAGCAGATGTGATTATCCTCATCAGTTTCAGAAACCTTTTTGTAGACATGGATATAATCTATATTAATGGTGGTTGTAAATAATATCAATGATTGGCAGTGGTAGCCTATTAATAGTATAGTTTCTGGCTAGTAGGGAATTGGTAGGCAAGCCAGTGTTTAATAAAGATATACCCTACCAATGAAACTAGCAGTAGTAATTGCCTAAGGGTTATGTGGGTATGACCTAGAAGTGGTGGACAAGCACATCCTTCTAATTGGAGAGGTATGCAGTGCATTAGCTATAGGCTACAGGCTAGAATCCCAACTGGAATATTTTTAATGGAAGGAAGTCTTTAAAAAAATAAAGTTTATTGAAGTGTATATAGGCTACATGAGGCAAAACATCGACTGTCCTAAAACATTTTGAGAAAGACATCTTAGTAACAATGTCACAGGCACAAACTGTGTCACAGGCACAAACTGTGTCACAGGCACAACATGTTTTTATTTATTCATTGATTAACTTCTATAGAAATAATACATGAATGCAAAATCACACAATTGTCACATATGTCATTATCAATATCATGATATTATCAGAGTTGTTACATATGTCATTATCAATATCATGATATTATCAGAGTTGTTACATATGTCATTATCAATATCATGATATTATCAGAGTTGTTACATATGTCATTATCAATATCATGATATTATCAGAGTTGTCACATATGTCATTATCAATATCATGATATGTCATGCTTGTGTAGAACATGGTTTTAGTATTGTAGTATTTTTATTCTTGGACCTAGCAGATTGAAACCCTTTTCTCTTGTAGATCCAAACCGAAAGCGTGGACGTCAGACCTACTCCCGGTACCAGACACTGGAGATGGAGAAAGAATTCCACTTCAACCGGTACCTGACCCGTCGTAGGCGCGTGGAGATAGCACAAGTGCTCTGCCTGACCGAGCGCCAAATCAAAATCTGGTTCCAGAACCGGAGGATGAAATGGAAGAAAGATCACAAGGACGAGTCCTCAAGCTCGACCCCCGGTGCCACCAGCGAGGACGTAAACGAGGATGATGACAGTGATCCGGTAACCGACGGACAGTCCAAGGCCGAGGACGCCGAGGACGGAGATTCCCAGTCCACCCGTGTGGCGTCAGAAACCCCTGCAAGAGGAGATGGAGGCGATTAGAAACACTCCATAAATGTTCATATTGGTCACTAAGGAAATGTTCATATTGGTCACTAAGGAAATGTTCTAGATGCAGACTGTCACAGAATCGATACACTCTGTTCGATCAGAGCTTAGAAGCCTGATTGAGGAAACGACTTGCAGGGCTGAAATTGAGACGCACTAATTTAATATATACAAGCTAGTGAAAACACTGGCTATAGCTATAAAAATGAATATAGCTAAAGGAAGATGAAAGGGAACGGATACTACCTATTTACTCTACGCTATTACTATGAAAACTCAATTTGATCCTTGAATGTAGAACAAGTCTACTATAAATGTTATACAATATTTAATGTTAATCGTTGGGAACTATTAGATATTTTACTACTGAAATAACATTCCTGAACAGAGAACTACCTATGGCGACAGTTGCATTCATGCAAAGAATTTACCTCCAGTTTCAATTGACTTCGAGGAACCTTTTTCGCACTCTTTTTGTCTCTATTTCAAAGCGAAATAAATGCAAATGTTGAATCATCTGGTGAATATGGCTTTAACGTTTAACTGTAGCTTATTAACGTTGTATTGCGCTGCTGTCTGTTATCATGTCTAATGTTGTGAGAGCTTGTCTTTTGGGGTCGAGATTTGTAGAGATTTGAATAGATATTTGCATGATTTCCAAACAGCAATCAAAAAAATGAATTGTCCAATTTGTATACCCTACCTCAGATTTTACGTCAGAGACTAAACCTATAGCCTACTACTGTCTCACTGAATTTCAACACTGCCTAAGAAGGACTTATAAACACTGTATTGTAACGTCGTGTTGCTATTGTATTTTCATCTCCTTTTTTGCTTTCAATTATTCTAACTAGCTATAGCCTAGGGTCAATATCATTGTTATGGACGTGAGTGTGTCTGCTTGCACGTGTAAGTCTGTACGTTTGGGAATGTGTGTGTTTGTTTTATTTGAATCTAGGCTATAGAAGAGAAGCGGTCCAATGTTCAGAAATGAGCATTTGTTTTGCAATGTGACTGGTGTAAATAGACTGATTCGACACTCACCGCTTTCCCTCGGCGGTATTCATATTGTGACATTATGTAAGATGCAATAGTAATCGAATAAAAACAAGACCATTCGGTTTGAAAAATAGCTTCGTAACGAATTTCCTGTAAGCCAACCATACATTGATTCAATCTTTAGCCAAAACATTATGAAATTCAACTTACATGCTAAAATCGATGGTACTACCTACCCTACATTAGGCATGAGTGACCTTTTCACGTTCATTTAGTTATTCTAACATTTTAACATTTAAACCATTTGTTTTTATATGACAAGAAATACTGAGCCTACAAATACGCTATTACATAAGAACACGGTGGCCTATTTTAACATAGTCTATTTAGCACGAAAAGTGAAAAAAAAAGATTAAACCAATGCAACATTTGCTTAATGAAGAGACTACAGTATGGTAACTATGAGGACACAGACTGTACAGGCTGTGTGTGTGTGTATAGTCTATTGTGAAGGGGATATTACTGCATTCCCCCTCCTTTCGGTAAAATGGCGCCCAAGTTCTGACCTGCCCCGTCCTCTCCCTCTCTGTTTCTTCCTCTCTCTCCTCCTGTCGCTCTCTCACTGGGTCATAAATCCGTTGTTGTTTATGAAAATTTACAACATTGCAATGCAACTTTACGAGGCTCCTCGGCTCCCCATTGGTTTCCGCTGGTCACATGGCATGGAGCCGTGAACATGAACTTTTTATACATAATTTCCTTTTCCAGAATAGAACCGCACTCATTTAAAAGCCTGTGTCTGCCATCCAACCCTTTCTGTAATGTAAAAGCTTTCACTCTTCCATTTCTTTTCGTCGTGGGTAACGCTGTTTTGCTTTTTAGTTGTTGTTTATTTTACACGCAGTGCAAGGAGCAGTTCCCTTCTCATGGAACCGGACGGTTTGGATTCATTACCGGGGTCCTCGTGACGGTTTGGCACATTGGACGGGTTGAGTGCGTCGTTGCCTGATCCCGGGAGCGTTTGGATTCGTCCAGGATCCAGCTGTCAGAACAGGGGATCTGGTCGCTTTGCGCCAGCGGCACTTGTCCGTCCTCTCCCTGTGACATCACCACACACCATGAGACCCGAACACCTCACATACGGTAAGAATACTACTTGCTTATCATGATTGGATATGATTTTGTAATCATGCAAAATCATAATAGAGTGAGCATTCAAGTAAAAACAACTTTCTATGCTTGTTTAGTTTTAAATAGCGATGGCTTTCAGAAGAGTGGTTGGAATGTTGTGTTGCAGGGTTAAACGGGTTATGTCCGAAAATGTAATTTGATAATAACAATATGATAATTATTTGCATGATTAATATCAATGCTATGGTTCGTTGATTGTGGTCTCTGGGCTTGACCTATCTAAATATGTTATTCAGTACTAATGTAGGCAAATGCTTTTTCATTATCAGGATTTGAATAATTTATTGGCGATGCATGCTATTTGTGTTTATTTGTTGCTATTCAAATGGGATGGTCTTTCACCAGCTCCGAATTGGAACTGTGGCCAATAGGCCTACTCTTTGTCGCCCTCTTGTGGGAGAAGTGAGGTGGTGTTTTGGTCACAGCGTTCTGTCCATTTTCTCTCATTTACATTCTATTTGTTAATTGTGCCAACACAGAACTTCCCTTTGTCTTTTTATTCGTGCTATTCGTTAAACCATAAAACAGGGTTGTACATTGCTGTTTGTATCATGATAGCATGGTTTCGACAGATGTTGCAGTTGTTTTGATTTGAGGAAATTATAGATTAGCTTAATCTAGAGTATTCTTGCTCCAGTTTTCCTCTCCTCCGTGATGTAACATCAGAACCACATCATCGAAAGGACCTTTTATCAATGACCCATTAATCTCGATGATGTTCACGCTTATAATATTTAGAAACGATATGGCTACAAAAAATATGCTATTATTGCTATTTTGCTGGTAATATGCAATTCATTTTCATAAGAGTTTTAAATCCTCTACATTGGCACTGCATAAGGCCCAATATAGCTGGAATCTATTGTTCTGAATAGCAGTAGTGCTCAACGTTTTTTTATTCAACTATATGATAGGTGAGCTAATACTACATATATTTTGTCTGTGTAAATTCAGACTAGATATAGAAAATGGCAAGGTGTAGGGTTATGCAGATAACCTGCAGAATGGTCAAACATCAAGACCTGATGACGAGATAAATGCAATCATTATGAGCACAGGCAGAAAGAAAATACACTCCCCCTTAAAATGGAGTTCTGATTGTGACAACAGATGGTCAAGTGTTCTTTACATAAGATCACGGGACATCACAGAGAGCCAGAACGTCACAATAGACACCATTCATATAACAATAGATTGTCACCTCCAAATGATGTCATAGAATAGAACCTGTGAGACCGAAACGTCACAATTGATATGGCAAGATTATTACCTCAAAATATGACACAAATTAGACACCGAGAGACCGAAATGTCACAATAGGCATCAATACCATGGAAAAAGACATGGTCTTTTGGAAAAAGACAATAGCCTATTGTTGTGATGCATTTTATTACTGTATGCGTGCGTGTCAGTTTGCATAGTTTTCTTCGACGAGTTGCGTTTTAGAATTGAATCCGTTATGGTTCACCTCTTAAATGTGTTTTTAGAGTTCCGTTTACCTTAGTGGCTCCAATTCAATATCCTCCTCGATATTTACAGTGGTAATGAAACTAGTCGAGAAAACATTTCATATATTCAGATTAAGAGTGTTTAATAGTCACATGTACATTGTTGCAGGTGTGATTGCAGGGTACAGTGAAACCCTTAGGCTCCGAGCTCCAAACATTAGAATATAGCCGTACTGCTACTCCCCTACACTATACAAAATCTAAGGTATCTGAAATGCTGCTTGAACAGTTTTGTATGTTACGCACGTAATACATCCTATGTAGCTAATGAAATTTATGAGCAAATAAAACTGAAGCATCGTGACATTTTACTCACTCATCAAGGTTTGAAGCTGCATTTCAAACTGTTAGCATTTTACCATCTGGAGAGCACGCGCCCCTCCCTGCTCTGTGCGCCACAAGCACGCACACAGAGTCCTTAATCCTGATTCTTTTCTCTCTTTTACTTTTTTTTTTTTACATCCTTACGTTTTTAGCAGATGCTGACACTTGAGTAGAACGCAACTAGTCCGGTCGTTTTTTTTTACTCTCGCACTTCCTGATTTGCCCCCTTTCCCTGGGTGGGATAATTTCTTGGGAACTTTGTTTCTATTGGCCATTGATGAATCAGATGTTAGCTCTTAGACTCCCTAACAACCTCTTTAAAGCCACAATCACAAACACTACTGGACATTCTAAAGCACAGAACCTATCCTTGCTCCTTCCAACATCCGGAACATGCTTGTATGCGCTCTCAAACTATCACTGAAATGTAAGACCTGGGCTCGCATACAGGGCTCCTTTAGACACCGCTGTACACATCTGGTCCTGAGTGCAGCTTGTTCCTCGGCTACTGCAGTGCCTGAAGGGGCCCTATTACCGCTGTGAGTCTGCATCCTTCGTACAGCGTACTTATCCATCACGCAGTTAGTGCCGACGCTCTAAACTGACTGTGTGGGGCGTCGTATAGCCTAAATACGGGCCATCGTCTTTTGGGGACTATAGGACCCAGAGGTCCAATGGATTTTGGATAACTAGGGCCTTCGTTGCCAAAACGAGACTACTGTAAACCTGCAGTCGCGTGCCCCAGTTTCTAGTAGCCTAAATAGACGTTCCAGATTAACTGCACCATTTCCCGCTTAATAGCCACGTCTCTTTTGTAAGGCTACATTATTTAAAAAGTTATCGCTCTGCCTGTCCTGCTTGTACACTAATATAACCCTGCTCCAGCTATAGAGTCACATTCTCATCAACTATTATTATAATCATCACCACTTCTCCGATTTTAGTTTAGGCCTATATACAGTTTATCTCTACGTTACACCAACAAACCAGCAACTCAACACCGATGAACAGCAGCTATAATCAAATAGTGCTAAATGAATGTCGTCATATGTTTGTTATTGTTATTGCTTGTATTGATTGGGCCTACATTATTATTACTTCTGCTGTTACCGATATATGTCTTTCTTCATATCATATTTCGAACCTAATTTTAGATTGTCATTACGTAGTGCCTTATCTTTGTATTTTGAAAACTTGACAACACTTATCACTTAGCCTACTTCTTTCGCTTCCTCACTCCGAGGACATTATTGATGGAAGGAAATGGGTGTGGGGAAGATGCCGAGCAAGGCCAAGGGAAATAATTTCATTTTCCCTTTGTTATTTATCCATGTAAAATGAACGAACATTCCTAAACAAAAAGATCAAGTTTATTTCGCCTATCGTCAGACATTCTTTGAAAATGTATATTCTAATCTGCGTTTAGATTACAACATGTGTTTAGATTACAACATGTGTTTAGATTAAAACATGTGTTTAGATTACAACATGTGTTTAGATTACAACATGTGTTTAGATTAAAACATTTGTTTAGATTACAACATGTGTTTAGATTACAACATGTGTTTAGATTACAACATGTGTTTAGATTACAACATGTGTTTAGATAACAACATGTGTTTAGATTAAAACATGTGTTTAGATTACAACATGTGTTTAGATTACAACATGTGTTTAGATTACAACATGTGTTTAGATTACAACATGTGTTTAGATTACAACATGTGTTTAGATTAAAACATGTGTTTAGATTACAACATGTGTTTAGATTACAACATGTGTTTAGATTACAACATGTGTTTAGATTACAACATGTGTTTAGATTACAACATGTGTTTAAATTATGACATGTGCTTACATTACAATATGTGTATAGATTATTTTCAAACATACCTATAATTTTTCTGCTCCTCCTTTTCCTGTTCTGAAAATGGACTTTAGTTATCCATATTTGCAAAAAAACTAAAGCAAAATGTATATTATTGTTATGCAATTCATGTTTTCTAGAGATGAGGCTATTCATTACACACAGCTGCAAGATTTGATGCAGATTTTTTTTGTGCCTAATTATCTAATTAGCATAATTCAGTCATAATTTGTTGATCAAAACCTGGGTTATTTTCATTCAGACTTCTAAAATTATTTATGGAATTTCACTTGAGGGGTGAAGTGTTGTCTATTGAGACTACTGTAGTGTAGCCTACTTTCTGTCGTCATCTAAAAGACGAAACTTACGTTGTTTCAAATGCCAATTTTTTTGCGTATCTAACATTTATGAATGACTGCCTTTCTATTAGGTTGGATTATAACTGCAGGTTGTGACGGCTCTATGCATATCAGTAAACTAAGCTTCACCTGTTAAATGATTATTAGTGATAAACACATTTGCAATTTATTCAAATGTCCAAAGAGTTGATTCATATAGGATATTCCAACATGGTTTAACGAAATATTTAACTACATTTAAGGTTCTAGACATATACATTTTTCTTGTACTGTACGTGTTTTATTCCCAACGCGAAGGTTAATGAGGATAACATTGAATACAGATTTCTCTCTATACTCTCTATCAGTGGAGAGGTTGCATATTCAGTATACACTGCGTTTCTTGTTGTATTGTTTGGGGAGACCATGCTTTTGCCGCAATGGTCGTTAACCTCTGAACGACCCCGTTCGGAGCCCACGCCTCAAACACTGTCGCAGGCAGTGCCAGACTGCGACCAGAAGATGGCGCGCGACGACAATCCAAGAGACGCAACCCGGGCCCCGCGAGCGCCCTGCTAGGCGCATACCCAGGCGCGCCTCCCTAACATCCCACCAAGATTTCCTATTTGTGCACGAGTTTACCTCTGGAGGTCATCAAGCAGGATTTACGACTGGTCAACAAAAGCACGTGATTCTCAGCCGTACCCCATATTTGGGTGCCTACGTAAGAGAGAATCAAGTACATGTTCTACTCATTTCCATAATTCATCATAAATTGTGCAAGGGTGCTATAGAACGCGCAAAACCATCAAGAGCCACAAATCAAGTACACACGTTATTACTTTCTCCACAAAAAATCAACAAATACCTGCTAAACAACAATATTGGAATTATCAACCAATGAGCTCCTATTTTGTAAACTCATTCTGCGGTCGCTATCCCAATGGCGCGGATTTCCAGTTACATAATTATGGAGACCACAGCTCTGCAAACGAGCAATACAGGGACCCCACGACCATGCATTCCAGCAGGTACGGTTATGGCTACAACGGGATGGACCTCACTGTCAGTCGCGGTAACGGGCACTTTATGGCCAGCGTGCGGCCACAGGGCTACTCCCCGAACCAGTCGGTGGCGACAACAACGTCCTCGGTCGAGACGCCCAGGTACACCCAGCCCGCGAGCGCCACCGAGACGACGTCCCTCTCGCCTCCACCTGACCCGCTCCCGTGCTCCTCCTCTGTCGCGAGCTGCTCGTCTCCGGTCAGCGAGTCTCAACCTCAACACCGAGACATAAAGAACTCCATAACGAGCCCCTGCACGACCCCGAGTTCGAATGGAGGCACGCTGTTGAACCGGGTGTGTGTATCCAAAGCGTCCCCCCTCCAGGAAGAGAAGCCCGCGGGAAGGGCGCAGACAACTTCCCAAAATGTCACCGACGGTGCCCAGCCCCATATTTACCCCTGGATGAGGAAACTGCACATAAATCATGGTAAAACAGCTTTGTATTTTGTTTAGGTCGACGCTTGTGTTTGTGTTTTGTACTTGATACAGCTCGTATTGTCTCTGTGTGGGTTTGTGGTGTGTGTGGGGATGGTGTGCCCTATAGCCATTTTAAGGTGTGCTTGTTGCCATTTTCGGAGCTCAAAAGTATTTTCCCAAATCATTATATGAGAGAAAAATCACATCTATTCGATATTTTATTAATGGTAGTTTTAAGGGGCGTGTGTATTGGCGAGATTTACGCCACCTGTTTAACTGCATATTGTACCTCAGGCGTTGGGGAAATAATTCAACGTGGCATGAAAACACAGGACATTTTCTTCTTACCAAAATGCAGGAGGTGAACATTTGATGTAAATATAGGATGATAGGTTTTCTTTTGCCATTCTTTCGGATTATTCTATATTTGTATGGCATTTTTACAAGACACACTTTGTGAAATTGATTGGCACTTCCACTGCGTTTTAAGGTGTATGTGAAATGTGTGTGAATAGTGTATAAATGTGTGTTTATGTGGATTAGGCTCCATGGAAGAGTGATCAGTAAAATGCATTGCCTGCATAAAGCGTTAGTAAACATAGTTGTGTAGGTTGCTATTTTGATTGTGGGCTCATGGTTGCATCCTGTGTGTGTTACCACCAGACAGTCTGACCGGACCAGAGGGAAAGAGGGCGAGGACAGCCTACACGCGTTACCAGACACTGGAGCTCGAGAAAGAGTTTCACTTCAACCGTTATCTGACCCGCAGACGGAGGATCGAGATAGCGCACGCGCTCTGCCTATCAGAACGCCAGATCAAAATCTGGTTCCAGAACCGGAGGATGAAGTGGAAAAAGGACAACAAACTAAAAAGCATGAGCATGGCAGCGGCAGGGGGTATAGGTTACCACCATCCCTGATATTCGGTTCCCCGATGAGCACTAATAAAATAATACAAATCTTGGGAAAACTTCCCATCATGTCAAAAGCCCAAGAGACTTTCCGAGGGCTTCTTAGGACAGTGAACATCCACGTGTCCATGCAAGCTCCAGCCTTTAAAAATAATTTCCTCTTTATTTATTTTATTTTGACCATGATAATGCTTGTGTGAGTAAAAAAAAATTACTTGCGTTCTGTAAATGTTTGTCTTAAAGGAAAAACCAATGGGAAATACATGTTTGTTTAACTTATTTCTTGTTAAAAATGGAAAAAACTTACCACAAATAAGTCTATTAACTATCCAATAAAAGTTGTGTAGCCTATTGCACTCATAAAACAGTATAGGAAATCAAATAAATAATGACCTGATAAGAAATGTAGTTGCTTTTGTGTATAGCCTTTGTTTTATATGTATGTATGTAAGTAGGCCTATGTATTTATTTGTTGAATGTATTGTACCAAACTCAGATAACTTGTTCCTTATTGTAGACACACTTAATAAGCCCTATGTGATTGTTGTGCGTTGTGAACACGTGATGGAACCGCAGTTCCGACCCAGTGTGTGTAGCTGTGCCTATGTATCCTTCTTTTGCACGAGCTGCTGTAAAGTTGTTTCACCTGGCGCATCTTCTTACAATGTGTTTCTGTCTTTTGTGTGTACGTTTTTTCCCTCGTTAGTTTGGATGGGAAGGGTTACATAGTGGATCCCATCGCGTAAGCGCCATCGTGATATAAGCTTTTTATAAATGTTTTTAAAGAATGACTGGAAAATTAAAATAATATTGTTATGGTGACGCTGATTATAATAAACTTTCTACGGGAACAACAGACTGTAAATTATTTGTTATTTCGATGATTTCTTCATGTGCCTAGGTGGTAAAACGCATGTTTGTATGTCTCAGAATTGTCCAACATTTTAGTTGTTGAATGCAAACTTCATAGGCCTGCTGTAACTTGTTTTTGTAGGTCAAGACTATGTCTAACTGAAATGCAGTCCTGAAATGTTCGTCCCCCCCCCCAGTGTAACCCTTTCACCCCATTGATTGCATTTGAAACTTAAAAAGCTACACTTTCCCAGCTAGTTTCAAGGTCGAGAAAATCAACAGGTAGACAAATCTATATCCGCTTTCTTTACTCACCTTTGCACGTGGGTCAAAAGCGGGTCCTAGCCAGTGACCTGCTCTAGGGGCTCTGCGTCCCCTGTGCTCGAGCTCACTACTCTCATGAAATCCGTTCGACTTTTTGAGCCGTAAACTTTATTATGCCGGTTCCGGCCTGACATTTGGGTGCCAAATGAATGGGGGTTTTGTCTATGAATTAGATCGTAAAAATCATCTAGAGCGCGGCCAGATAGGCTCACTGGCCATAAACGGTCACGTGGTGGCCATTAAAGTAAGTTTTATGGTTTTGGGGAGTTGACAGTATATTGCACATAACATATAATCGCACTGACGCGAGGCTTCGTCTGACTCTCTCCTTGCAGGCTGTAAAAAGTGTTCCTTGCCCGTTACAGCTGCTCCTCGTTCACCAGAACGCCTCGCGATGGACCCTGCGCACCAGACTCACATGAGGAGAGAGCTTCTGTCTCGAGGTAAGTTTCTGCCTCTATTGCCCTTGGGTAGCCTGTAGCCTTCCATTCCCTTGGCTCCGAACAGCCACCCTGTTCGAAACAGCATTATGATTGTATTCGGACGCTCTATTTGTCCTTATTAGTCTATTACGCTAATTTGTCAGTTGGTTATGAGCTGAATACTGGTCTTTCTCGGCAGATGTTGGCCAGGGTTGGGTCCGGCTCATGGATATTTAATTGCTTCCTTCCCAGTGGAACTTGTTTCCCTCCATCTGTGGTGAAACTCATAATCCATTACTGCGTGTGGGATAATTATGCTTCTGTCCACTTCCACCCCCACAAACTTAACTTTTTAGTACGTTGTTTTTTCACTTCCTGTATAACACAAGGGGGGTTATTTGGCCTCTTCATAGCTATTCATGTGCTGGACAAGCCAAAAAGCTATTTGAGCTGTTTTATGGTGTTTGCATTGTCATTGCTTAACTGAAATATGTTTGTATACAGTACTTGACTATCATACAACACTTGCGGTATAATGTTTTTTGGTGGGTGAGTGGGAAGTTAAAGCACAACTTAAAAACCTTGGAGCTGCAGTTGTCGCTTTGGTCAGGTTTCCTCATGTGTTCCTTAAACACACTGTAGAGTTAACACAACACATGACAAAAAGCAGCAGGGCCACATTTAAAAAGGAATTCCGTTTTGTGTCAGCCACGTCATTTTGTGTTTTGGGGTTATAAAGTTCAGTTGACCTCTTGGAGAGTGTCACTCTCGCTGCATGGTGACTGGGCGCGTACGTCCGTGCGGAGGTGGTCACTCAGATACCAATATCTCCAGGAAATGATAGATTTATCAAAGTAGCCAATTTGTAAATGCGTCACAAAAGTGTGTGTAACTTTTGTATTGTGACGCATTTTCACAATCACAATAGTTTCCTTTAGATTGCGTTTTTTTCGTTTGCTGGGACAACTGCTCTGCATCAGTTTCTGGCTTAGCTTAGTATATAGCCTAATTACGTTGTTGTTTTGGCTGTAATGTGGACTGTAATGTAGACTCTGTGGCAACAGTCTAGGTTTAGTTAAACTGTGTTTCTAGTACGTAGCTATGTGTCAGGCCTATTTGATGTGTATAACAGTGTTTTACTATTTGACAGTTATGGATTTCTGACTCAATTTCCATCGTTGTGTGTTGCTCTTATATGTTGACACATTTAAATTAGGCCTTTATCATGTCGTGATGATTAAAGCATTTGGATAATGGGTGCATTGCTCATGTCTAATTAAGAAGTGCATGTTGGCCTACTGTAAGTAGAAAACATTATATTTGAAGTATCAGAAATGGTTATCATAAAGTATAAATGAGTTCTTACAGTCTATTCATAACCTTTTTTTCATCGGTGAATTCGATTTCAATCAATGTAATCTCAAAGTATTTGATTGAAATTCAATGAATACATCTGAAAACAATTATCTTCATAGGACTTTATATCAATACATCGATGGAATTCAAACTGACTCATCTGGTGATTTGACGTGGTTTGACCCCAACCATATTCCCCATCCTCCCCTTCTCCGCCCAGTAACCTAATAGTTGACATATATCACTAAGTCGTGTAAACAGATAGCCAATGCAACGAAATGTAACTTTATTTCCATTACAGTTTGTGGTGTTGAAAATATAAGTAAAACCCTTATTCTATGCCATTATCATTGTGATGTCTGGGGAGAAATTTACACCATTGTTACACAATTAAAATGTCAAAATCGGGGTCCCTTATGCGTTGCACAGCAAGGCAGACAATGCCAGGCAGAAAAAAAGAACCGTCCCCAGCGCGCGGTTCACCGCGAGGTCAGCCATAGCAGAAAGATAAATCTGCATCCTCCCGGAGCCACCAGCAGAGCTCGCTTTAGGCCAAGTTCAGTGTCATCCGCAGCCAGCTTCTGATAGGAGGAGAACACACGCGCACGCGCGCACACACACACACACACACACACACACACACCCACACACACACGCACACACGATAGTAGGATAGGACACACATATACTTGACCGGTTTGCTTGCCTTAATACATACACATTGCAGTGGCAAAAAAACATTTGCATATTACATTCGTTTTTTTGTTGGATAGCCTGTGGTACATTTGGGCAGTATGGCATAGTAGGTAGATGTGAGGCACACACAAGTATGAAGGACACACATGCATCCCTGAGTGGTTTGCTTGATACAAACGAATGAATAACGTAAGTTGTTCTGGATAAGAGGGCCTGCTAAATGACAAAAATGTCATTATAAACTGGGTGGTTCGAGCACTGAATGCTGATTGGCTGACAGCCGTGGTATATCAGACCATATACCACTGGTATGACAAAACATTTATTTTTACTGCTCTAATTACGTCGGTAACCAGTTTATAATAGCAATAAGGGCACCTCAGGGGTTTGTGATATATGGCCAATATACCACGGCTAAGGGCTGTATCCAGGCACTCCGTGTTGCTTCGTGAGTAAGAACAGCCCTTAGCAGTGTCATATTGACCATATACCCCAACCCCTCGGGCCTATTACTTAAATATAATGTACATACTGTATTAGAGGTATGCAGAGCGGTGTGTTGTAACCAAAACCCACAGTGAGACAGTACAGTACAACTACAGTTATTCTGTTATAGGCCTGCCTTTATTGTTACTATAGGATACCATTAATTATAATATTCATGAGAATAATTACACTAATGATAAAAGAAATGAATATAGCGCAAATACATTTTTCGTCCTGAACAGCCAGAAACCTCGCCTGGGCAGCACAGCCTCGCAGGGGTGGGACTGATGAACTCGAGATAGCGGGGAAGAGGAGGAAAAATTGGGGTCAAAAGTTTACCCGCTGAACAAGTCTCCTTCATCTGTTCAGCCGGGGCCTGATGCCAGCGTTATAATAGCGATCTTGACTCTCCACACAAAAGATAGAATAGCTTTGAATTACATATGTTTGACGGTGCACTCCAGGTGAACCCTGAAAGCGGGGTGACCCCGAGTTAGGGACCGAGGGGAGTGGACCCCCGCCCGTCCCCAGACCCAAGATTGAGTGGCCAGCATTTTATTAAGGCTGTGGATTGGTGAATTTCCTTTGAATAAATTGCATTGGTTATGTTTAGGGACCAGGGCAAAATTAGCATTTTGAGGATTGATATTCTTACCCAGGTCACAGGGTGATGGGTAGGCTATGGCCACAGACCCCCAAATGGAGCCTCCGGACTCCTTAAAAAACATTTAGCCTTTCTCTCGCTCTGCTAAGCAACACGTCTTGTTTTTTGCCTTACAAAAAGTCACCCACAAGTTGATTTTGGTTACAAAGAAGAAATATGTAAAAAAAAATAATAATAATAATAATAAATGAAAACCGTGAAGTGTTATAAACTTTTCTGAATAAGAACAAAAACACCGTTATAATTGTATTAGGTTTTGAAAATGCGTTAGTCTTTAGGCTATAAAGCTTCTAAAGGGATGGAGCTGCATAAAGAGATCGAACCCAAGCGTTTTCCTTTCCCGTAAAACTGTGAGAATATGAGCCCCATCCCCATCTAATTCTACATGAAAATTGCTAACCCAATACGCTTTCATGGGGATAATTTTTCTGAAAATATGCATCTAGCCTATATTGTAATAGATACAATTGGTTTTCAAGACATGGCAAAATGTAGGCTAATGTAGGCTATTTTCCTAAAACGTCTAATGAAACTGTGCACTCGAAATTGTGAGATCTGCCATAGCCATGTCAGTAACAATTTATTCCCAAACTGTTCATTCATATTTCGTTTTGTTAAACAAACAAGTGGCCTATTATAAAATAGCCTAACTATTGGTTATTCAATCTTCATTTATTTAAAAAGAGTCAAGAGCTAAAGGAATAATATGGTAATTAGAGGTGTGTCTTTATCATAAATAAATAAATAAATAGCTCCCGCAAGTTATCTTTTTCTTATAGGATAATAACGAATTGGGTTATGGCACAATTCTAACAACTGTTTATTGAAGAAAATTGAGTATATGTTCTGTCGTATAAATTTAGAAGATACGGATTGGGCAAAATAGTATGATAACACAGACCTAACTAAGACCTTGTTGTTCTAAACGTTTGTGTATCACTAAAAGCTCCATAAAACACTAGCTTGATGCAGTTGCTTTTGCTTTGATTTATGTCCTTTTTTTAAGACGACAACATAAACAAGGTAATATACTATTTCACCCACCTATCTTCCTCTAAAGGTGTGTTGAATGTGCAAGGAGCTCTGTTGGTGGCCTTCCTGTTTCAGCAAACATATCAATATATCGTTATACAAAACTCACAACATGTTGCATGATCAAAATCCTTATATTTGCAACATTAATTTGCACCCTTACCTTTAGCATCTAGTGAATATTTTCCTCTGCAGCCTGGTCCTCCTAACAGACAAGGGGCCTTGTAGCAACCATGTGTGATCAGTCACTATCATCAGAGCACTTTCCTTACTGTCTACATTTACAGCACTGTGTCAGTTTGATATATATATTATATTCGTTATATGTGGGAAGGACAGAAGGCGTGGCAATACACTTCTTTCTCACACATTACTTTAGCAAATGAATAGAATAGTAGGCGAGATTTTTCAAATATATAACTAGACTTTTTGCTCTTTTGCTAATTTACTTAGATGCCTTGGACGAGTTTTATTTAGAATAATTGTTACTGAAACGTTGCCATAGCCTGAGCCACATTGCACAAATAAGATTGGTACCGGTCCCATATTTATTAATGCTTCTTTTTTTTGATATTGTGAAAGTCAATTGATCATATTTCACATTTTCCATCTAAAATCGTAAAACACTGAATGTGTTTGTTTAAAATAGCATATGTATGTCGCTGAAAAGTTTATTAGATCATCACGTTTGAGAAGTGTCAAAAGAAAACTTGTGATTTTACCTAAGTTTAACATTAGGTCATAAAAAACATGTTCAACTTCAGAATAAACACGTTTTCCCATCTCAAGATGTTAAATAAAAAATGACTATAGTAAGTACAAAAGGCAGTGTATTAAACGCAATCAACTGCAAATAGCTGTAAAGCATTACCGACTTAGCCGGTCTCTCATTCAAGGTTGTGCTACTGTATGGCTAGAGAGTGGATAATAGCCAACCCTGCCCATATTTATATAGCACATATATAACACACTGACTGTACATTTCAACTTTCAACTTTTCTTTGTCACATGCACAAGTACAGTGAAATGGTTAAATTGCTAGCCCTTCCCAACAATGCAATATTTAATATAATGTTTTTTTATTAAAAAGAAGAGAAATAAGAAATATGAGACAGAATTTTTGTTGTTGTTGAGAATGTCAGCTATATACAGGGTCAGTGTTAGTACCACATTTACAATGTGCAGGGATACTGAGGTAGATGTGTAGCTTACATGTAGGCAGGGATCAGGAGAACGTGACTGGTAGCAGGATAAATAATAATAATAATAATACACCATATGGCAGCACCATAAGTGGTGGGTGGGTGTATGTGATTTAGATATCAAGTCAAGTATTCTTACCTTGGATATTATCTTGATAGATAGGCTCTCAGGTGGTCTTGGCTACATGCGTTCTGGAGGCCAGATCTACAGAATAAAATATCCCCCCTTGTCATTCACAATGAGTTACAGGTGCAGAATACATTACATCGTAATATAACACCTGTCAACTTTGGCTATTTAGATGCGTAGAATGCCATAGGCCTAAATCTGACAAAAATACAAATCCCATAGAGATGGCTTTCGTTTCCGTCTTATCCATACAAAGCTCGGAGCAGGACCTTGTTTGAACGGGAAAAACAGGAGCCTAGGTGAGCAACAATAACATAAGCCTAACAGTATGATACAAATTGAATAAATATACATATGTATATCCTTCTAAATCAAACCTTGACAAGGATACACTGAAGCGTCCCTTCAGTTGGCTAACATCGCTACAGGAGTGCCACAATCGACGTAAGTCTTTTTAACGTGGACTTACGTGGGTTTTGTACTGTTTAAAATATATATATATATATTACAAATTATTATTATTTTTGGGGCGCTGTTGGGTGCTGACCCGTACTAAGTGCACCGTTATCTCCCCAGAGTCGAGTAGACCCGAAAACCGAAGTCCAAGTCCGGGGTGAACTTCAGGTCACTGCGTCTAACAAATATGAAAATGTCGCCTCTTTGGAGAAGGGCACGCCTTGTTGTTTAACAAAGACTGTCAATGGGCAAGATTAATCAGAAACAAAATGGAAACGGTGTCACTTTAGGGTCAGAGAGAAGTTATCGCTGTTTAGGGGAGCGAATAGAAAGCGGGAGCGAAAAATAAAAAAATAAAGCTGTCAATATTTCCGAAGTTTGGCCTCCCCTTGCCACCGCGCACCGGGCCTTCTTCACGTGGACAGTCGCGGACACTTTCCCTAGAGTTGTTCGTGCAGTTGAGGAGGCTTCCTCGATATTTTCACCTCGGATTCGGAATAGTGAGATGGAGGGCAAGCAGGTCGTGGAGATGGCAGTTGACAAGACACTGATGGCACAGAAGAGATACGGTCAGGGATGCTGCTATTATAAACTGTATATAATTGCACTTTTGTCATAGTGAAATGAAACGAGAAGTGTGTTTGGTTAATTGTAGGATACATGTTCGTGAGGTTGAATATATTTTCAGGTGATGGCTTGAATATTGTTATTTTAGGTCTAGTTGTGTATTTCAGTTGTTTGGCATTGTACTTATTAATAGTATACTATATTTATGATAATTATTATTATTACTATGCCCTTAGTCTTATGTTGTAGGCCTAATTATTAACTGACATCCACCTCAATAGTTTAAAATGCTGCACAAATGATGGGTGTTTATGTTGGATATTTGAGTAAAGTCAACAACTAACCTAGTAGGTTAGTTATAATCAATCGCAGGCAGTTACTTCTAAAAATGAGTCGTATAGGCCTATCTTTGTGCTTACTGACAAGCGCTTTGTCAGTAGACGGTGCGTCGGTAGATAGGCGGATGCATGTTGATCACTTACTTTTGTATTGAGTTGCTTTTCATTTCAACACAAGTGTTCACTTCTCATCTACTAACATCATTGCAAATTCGCAACCGGTTATTTGGCCTTCTTTTGGCCTTCTTTTAAGATGCCATCTTGTATATGATGAGCCAAATATAAACTATTTGATGTTACAATTAAAATGCAGAGTTATCATAGGTTTAAGTGACAATGTGTACCGCAGAGCCGCGTAAATGCGCCCAGGCAATGTTTTATCTTTGCCTCGCTTTGTGTGTGTGTGTGTGTGTGTGTGTGGCACAAATCAAGTTAAATATTTGACTTCCTCGATTGTGCGTGCACATAATCTGTCACTCTCTAGTCTCCAGTTCACGATCAATATCAGTATCTATGTAAACACGTTTCCATTTCATTTAGTTCATCACCATCAGTAAAATGTTACAATACAGATTTACATTTTACGAACGGAATTACCAACTGAGAATTGACTAGAAAGGAACGCATCTTGGAAAGGAGTGGATTGGAAAGGCGCTCCAATGTCATCTTTGACAGAAAATAAGACACGTACAGTTTGCTTGTTTCCAAAGAGCCCATCCTTTTCCTGGGCAACAGTATGAGATACCCAACATCATCATCATCCTCCTCATCATCATCTCCTCAAGGCCGTGGTCTACTGTGGGTTACTTCTAAATAAAGGGGTTACTTACTCTAGTTGAGTCAATGTGGTAAACAACTGCCTTGATACTTTTTTCTTTATCTATTTTGATTAAATAAGGAAATCACCAACGTAGGCTAGTCTGAGACATTTTCGTTGTGCCAATGCCAGGCTTTCCATTGGTTCCTGTTTACATGATGCCCACAGGAGACGCGGTGATTGGTGGCGGTTTACACGTGACCAGACAACTTTGTACATTTGACAGAGAGTAGGAGGGTTTTGTGGAGATCAGAATAACGACAGAGCGATAAAAATTAGTATTGTTGCACTTCACAAATTAATGATCATGAGTTCATACTTGATAAACTCGAACTATATCGAACCTTCCTTTCCTCCATGCGACGAATATCAACAGAACGGATACATTCCCGCCCCTACTGAGTACTACGAACGGCCAAAAGATTCGGGCTTTCCCCATCACGACGAGGCGTCCTATCCGAGGTCAAACTACACAGAACCGAGCTACGACTACGGTAATGTCCCTAACAACGGTCTCGACGATTTCACCGACAGGCATCACGCACATGCTCACCCCGTTGCCCAGAACCATGGCCCTCGCCTCAACCCAGTCCCAGACAGCGGTGCCGTGGCGGACGTGAGCAAAGACTGCAGTCTCGCCACTGAGTCTTATTCCAGCGCACAGAAGGGAAAGGAAGTGCCGGTGGTCTACCCCTGGATGAAGAAGGTCCATGTTGGTGAGTTATCGCCACGTTTAAATACCGGAACCACAGAGCAAGCCGCCACTGGAACGTATGCACGCCCATCGAGGCAGCACTAGTAGCACCCCTTACAACGGCAATTTACGACCATCGAGCAGCGGGGTCGGTAATTAAGAACCCTCATAAATTTTATTGCCTGTGTTTGTCTGCCGGGGCCATGTGTCTATGTTGTCTTTTAACTAGAACTATACCTCCATGGCTGGACCCCAGCCAAACTGTAATATACAACCCGGCCGATTTTGTTAATCATTTTCTAAGGCTTGATTTGTCCCTGGATGCGAGCGCTTGTACACATGGAGTCTCCAAATTAAGGTCTTTCTATGCAATAGAAATTGAGGCGAAACCCCGAACAAAACATCGTAGGCTTTATACCTCCATTAGACTACCAACGAGCCTTTATGGAGAACAACAGTTGTAATGTATCCAATGGAGGTGGTGTTTGAACTGTAGTGCTTCATGTGGCAGTAACAACTGCTTGCTTGTATGTGTGTGTGCTTGCTTTTCTTCAGTCAATGCTACTTACAATGGAGGAGTGCCCAAGAGGTCTCGCACTGCCTACACCCGCCAGCAGGCTCTCGAGCTGGAGAAAGAATTCCACTTCAACCGCTACCTGACCCGACGCAGGCGCGTGGAGATCGCGCACACGATGTGCCTGACCGAACGTCAGGTGAAGATCTGGTTCCAGAACAGAAGAATGAAGTGGAAGAAAGATCACAAGCTGCCGAACACAAAGATCCGCTCCGCAAGCTCAGCCTCGTCCTTGGGAGCACAGCAGCAGCAGCAACAACAGAAAATCAAAACAGCCACGCACCAGCAGCTTGTTCCCACGCCTTGCACCGCGAGCCTATAGTGATGGAACCCTCGCGCCAAACCAACAGACTGAGAACAGAACACAGAAACTGAATTTTGTGGCCCGATTCTCGAGTATGGCCCCCATGGTATTACCCCAAATCCCTTGGCCCTTGGGCCTGTCGCGTCCTTTCAAAACCATTTCCCCTCTCAACCTCCTCTTTCTGTTTGTTCACTCTCCTCATTATTGAGCTCGAAATCCGCCACGTACTGCCCAAGATGGCAACTGAAATGTATGTACTTGTTTATTAAGACAGAAGGTTAACGCACATTCAAATGCACCACAGGACCTTGAATTATATGTATCATTGCATAGAATAAAAAGAAAGAGAATGAGACGAGAGATATGTGAGGCCGCGTTTTTCTTTTTCTTCTATGCAATGTTTTTGTTTATTCTCGTGGAAAGTTTTAATATACTTGAAAGAATGACGATGTTTTAGGAAAGCTCGAGTGCCCGGTCTGAGACCTATCACGAGGCTTAGAACGGGACAGGGTAGTAGTTAGGGTTTAGCTCGTGATGTGTGAATGAGTTGGTTTACTGTTGAAATTGTTATTAACTCGTGTAATGTCCAGGTGACTTTCACCCCTAATGTACATAGACAAATCATAGCGAAGGCACAATACTGAATCCATTTTGTCGGCTAAAAAAAGACATCCTCGTTTGTTTGTTCGTGTAGTAGTGTAGACTCGTTTCATCTGTGATAGTGTGTCCCTATTTTGTGGTGTGATCTAAACTGTGAATATTTGTATATGTTGTTTGATTAATGAACGGTGTAATAATGTATTGTAGTTTAGGCACATGCAAGAAACGTTTCCCGTGAAATAAATATGTACTTCAATTGTATGGCTGATGTTGGTTTGCATATAATATTGTAAGATATTTCAGAATAATATGCATTGAGTTAGATCACATTTTTGAATGCTATGGTAACAATAGCATAACTTGTCTATAGCGTAGGCCTATGTCAAAGGCCGCACAAAGGTTGTGGATGATTTAACAAGGCTCACAAACTCAATACGCATAGTGCTTGTTTCTTTAACGTTTAATGACATAACACTATTCCCAAACAGGGATTGAAACATTTGAATGAGCTAGCCAGTGCTTCGAATGTGCGTGCGTAATGAACGTTATAAGAAATACAATTCACCTAATTATGATAGCTGTGCTGGGTGTTACATTTTGCTTTGTTTGTCCACTTTCGTTTTTTCTGGACAAAACAACTCAGACCAGTGATATTCCAATGGGCAGCACCTAAAACGTCAGTAAATATATACAAAAGCCCACTCCTTGCAAGTTCACAGTCCTAAGACATTCAGTCAATGTAGTTTCACAGCCAAAGACGCACAATTATCCAGAAATATCGTTGTGCATAAAGTGAGCATAAAACTCCAATAACATTTTATTTTTCACCCAGATGCATCTTTCTCAGTGGACTTTCCAGATTGCTATAAAACTGCTATTAAACTAAACAAGTTGATTTACGGGCCATGTTTCTCTGTTACAACATTGCATACACAGTTAACACAATGCAAAACTAAATCGTGTGTGCATATTTGTTAATAATCTGTAAACTACTACTATAGGTTAGTATTTCGAAAGTATGAGAGTGTTGCAAATTGAAATAGGATATTACTTACTACCATAATAATACATGTTCCACAAACTTTATGTAGCCCCATAGAGACCTGTTATATTCTAGCGAAGTATTTGGCCACACATTTGGCTGCTCCTGTTTTCCTTTTTTATTACAAGGATAATGTGCATTTTCTTCTCAAACCCGAGTATACCAGCGTGTGTTGGTCACTACCTGCTACATCTAAACAATCAGAGGGTTCAACGAGAGGACACATCAGTTTCTGACCAATCATCGACTAGCAGCACTCCGCTTGACCTCTGACCTTACGACACACAATGTCCAGTCCTCCATAGCTTTTAATATATATATATATATTTGCCCACGAGACAATGCGGCAACAACATTTTTGTGAAGGTGTGCAAACGTGCTGTTCATTCACTCAAAGTCGTCTCTACTGCTATTCGTCCCACAAACGCCTCTGTCAGATCATGAGTGCAAAGGGAAGATTGAGATAGACCACGCTTAGAGCTATTAGAAAAAACTACTTTTCCATTTACTGTAGCTATAAAAGGGACCTCGTTGACCTCTCCAAAGGATCTACATTATTCTAGTAAATGAAAACCATTCTTATAATTATGGACTCTAACATTGAGTTTCGAGTAGATATGTTAACGAAATGAAAAAACAGTTATTCAAGGCCATTATTATTGTTCGCCATAAGCAGCATTTTGTCTATGTATCTGACTTTACAAGCATTCATAATCCATCCTTGATAGACAGAAGCGATTGCTATGTTATATATATATATATATTATATAAGTAGGCCTGAGTGGAATGTTATAGCATATGCATAACAATCAGCGTATTTTCTTATCAAATGGCATTGGGCACAGCAGGAAAGGAATGCGTAATATGGCTACATCTTCGTAAACTCCATCTGAGCTTTAAGTGGATACAAGTGCAATTCAATGTAATGCATTATGGAACATTTTTAAATTACACAGAATTATCTTGCCAACTTAGTCTAGGCCTTTTCTGTGCCAGCAGTTGGCGTAGGCGTGGAGTTGAGAAATTGCCATTTTGTTTGATTGGCACAGGTTTTACGCAATATCTCACGATGTCAAGATAGTTAAATTAGACATTTGTGCTAATTTAATACCCGAATAGAGGTCACCCCCAATGTACTACATTTTAATATGATAACTCACGTGACGTATTCAATAATGAATGCCCTCGGGTCAGAAATAGATATGAAAATCGGCAGTATTTTCATTTGAAATGATCCTCGGCAGAGCACGAATCAAATATTCCTCTCTGCTAAATTCTCGCTCCTGTCGGTCCGTTCCCTGGTGGATAGAGCCCATGTTGTCTGATTGTGAGTAGATTTGGACACTTTCTGTCCTAAATAACTTGTTTTTCATTTCTTTACATAGCGATATGTTAAAGGTTGAGAGCAATGTAACTGTCCACGTCATTGGTATTTGGTTGTGACTGATTTGTAACAGTGTATATTCAGCTGCTGCTTTGTTATAAGGCTTTCTTGCTCACCAGCATCAACCTCCTGTTAACCCGCAGCTTTGTGGGTTAGACTCTGCTAGGAGACTGGTTCCTTGTGGCAAAAATGCGTAAGCAAAATGCGCAAGCGTTACCTTCACGTAGCAATTTAAAAACTTGAAAACTATCAATTTCTAAATTGTTACCTGGAATCTGAATATTACTCATATGAAGATGTACTTTTTCAATGATAATAGACTATATGAGGCAGTTATTATGGTAGGATATGGCATTCAACTTGTGATCAAGGCTCACACCCAGGCGTTATACACAAGGCGCATCAGCATGTGGAAAAGTACAAACTTCTGCATAGCATCTGTGCTTTTCCATAACATAACATTTCTGGCTAAATTTACCCTAAAATGACTCAAAAGGAAGAGGAGGGGGATACGGAATTGCAATGTGGCAGCAACGAACTTTTATAATTCTGAACATTTAATTGATAAAATATGAACTGATACCCCGTTGTTATAGGACTGCTGCGATTGACAAAGCTGTGCAGTGAGACTTCTTGTTCGCTTCTGACCTGTGGCTTACATTCAAGGGTGTAGAGCAGAAATGCCACTTCGTTAATTGAGCATAAATAAAGTAGGCCTAATTGAAAATAAACACTGCAATGAACTCAAATGTATATTGGCATCGGACATAAGTGATCACAAGATTACCTTAGAGCAACCCAATGACCCTGAGCAAGGAAGAGGTTCCATGCTTTTTGCACACTCAACATACTTTCACATTTGTCTCTGATTGTATAAATAAAGTTGCGTTGAAATTAATTGAAAGGATTGTAAGATTCTGATAAAAACAATGCATTCACGTAGAAGTAGTACAGTACTCATTGACTTTATATTCCGTTTTCCGTATTTTGTAAAAATACATTTTTATTAACAATTTATGTGCATGTTAACCCATGTCTGGTCTTGTGAGCCACACACGCAAAGTTTTAAAAGGCTATTGTGCATGAATGACTTGTCCACATTATTGAATGGGCGCCTTATACAGAGAAGGCACAAAGAACAATCAAGAACTAAGTTAAACATTAACAGATCACCATCCTGTCCACGAAAGACTGACTTTAGGCTATAAGGCTGTTATTGAACATTAATGTAACATACAATATAAACACGTGTAATAACGTTAAGTCTAAAAATATGTTCAAAATGACTTTGAGCGGTTAGTTTTAGTTTTAGCTTGCCAGAGGCTAGTTGAATCAAATGTGCCATTGGTAATGTGTAGGCCTACTATTATTGTTGATATTATTATTATTAATATCATTATTAATATTATTATACAGCATTATTATTGCTCTGAGGTCAAATTAGGAAGTTTAGTCTCTTGTTCTTACCCTAGAATTGTTATAATCAGCTCTTCAAAACACTAAATATAACGTTAACCTATCAAAAGTGGCAATTGAAATACATTTTAAAGTATTACAACAAAAAGTCAACATTAATACAATTTTATTTCTACAATACGTACTGAAACAAACCAGCAGAACAGAAGTCAGTCCGTGTAGTCGTGTATAGCGTGATCCACCGAGGCTTCTTTGTCTTAGCTTGGACGCCATGCCAGTTTAAGGCGTTGAATTTCGCATTAGCCTTGATGTTGGTCAATGTAAACCCCTGAGAAAGAGTTATCTTCTGCTGAGTGTATCGGTAACCCAAGGCTCGCTGTTAAGAGCTTCAAATGTCAACATTGTGGGGAGATATGTAGCCTATAGCCACCGCCGTCTGGCGAACACCCAAAGACAGAGGGTGTGGAGAGGTCGACAGCTCAAGTCCTCTTGGTGGCCGGGGAATGTTGGGAGTTTGATATATCTGAAGAAATAACTCAGAAAAAGTATAAACAAAGAAACTAACCAAATGCTGTAATATGCTAATCATCTTGTGTGGTTTTTATTCTTGATTGCATTTTGTATTATATATTCGGGTATTTTCTATAGTATTATCACTAGTGTATAGTATTACTATAGTATTATCACGGATTATTGGAACTAGCTCTCAAATCAAGAATTCCACTGTACGGTTTTACACCTGTTGAATTCTGTGCAGTGGCGAATAAACTTTGAAACTTGAAACTGCTGAAAAGAACAAACACCCATCCTAAAAAGTATCCAAAACTTTCCCAGCTGAAAACGGAGGTTTAGCTATGTTCGTAATTGGTTTTGTAGTCTCCATCCTCTCCTTGTTTTTGACCCCAAATAACTTCACACTCGACTCTCTGGGCCTCGGCTTGGGTCAGGAAAAAGTTCAGGTGCGGTGGCGAAACCCGGCGTGGGAGAGAGGGTCTGTTTTCCGTCCACGGTCAGCTCCAGTCACAGACGCTCCCCGGCATGCCATGCATGTGCACTCTGAGCTGGTGCAGTGGTATGCAAATCTGGCCGAACTAGAACAGAGAAAGACATAAATCACATTTCTGTATCACCAAAATGTATCCCAAAGTAAAGGCCTTTCTCTGAGTTTAAACGACGTCCCCTCTTCACATAAAAAAAAACAAAAAAACAATTATGCTAATCAAATCTGATTCACCCATAATTCTAACCCAACATAAATCATAAAATCAGAACCTCCTCACTCCCAATCTTCCACAAAGTAGTCTGAAAGGTAAACTGATAAGAGATGGTCCCCTCCTGCTCGGATTTTTAAAAGTTTAAACGGCTCAAGTTGTAGTTTGAGAAGACAAAGGGTGGCGTGGTGTGGGAGTGGGATGCGCTCCATGTCCGCTTTACGTGATTAATAGTTATGGTGGAACATTTCCACGCCCGCTGCTCAGTGTTGACAGAAAACAAGCGCCAAACGGCGCCGAGAGAAGGGCTGCTCTTCCGGACAAGGTTTAGGCTGTACCCGGGAAGTCTAAACGATATAATGTAGTGGGCCACCATACCGTTCATAACTTAAGTTGTGGGTCTATTAGACATTGCAGTAGAATATACATTCAAAGATAATTATTGTCGATGACCCTCATCTCATACGTTTTCATGTGAACAAGAAGAGTAGGCTAGTTGCCATATTACCACCTGATCCTTCCCCCTCCCCATACTGGGATTTGAGTATGTCCTCTGCGCAAACCTATAATTTCCAGCATCACTCAACTGGCGGTAGGAAATGCGTAAGAGCTGCAGGTTGAATGGAGGGTCGCTGCACTGACCAGGGGGGTAAAGAACCAGCTCATTGCGCTTACTCGTGCACCATCTCCTCTCAGATCAGCACTGACTGACTAACTGACACTCACACCTCCCGGCTACTGGGACGCACACCTTTACGCAGCGTTCGGACAGGTAACTATGAGATATTTGATTTCGATTCGGCCGCCAGTATGTGGCTATTGACTGAGTGAGTGAGTGGGTGAGTGATTGGTTGTATAGCTCGGGGGTGTGGGGTGATGTATAGTGGAGTGGTGGCGATATTGAGTGCCTCTGCACACTCTGCACACAATAGCCCCAGCCATATCTCTCTATAAAAAAGAAAGGGGTGACTCGGGTGTTGAGTGAGCAATCCGCCATCCATAAGGGGCTTCCTTGAGGAAAAGCCCTCTATCTATCTCACATAGTGAGAATTGTCACACCACCACGCCAAACACATCCCTGGCTCTACCCGTGGCCCAAGGCTAGTTAGCCTAGCATCACAGTATTGTACATCGGGATTAGCGCTCTCTGATTACGTTAATAGGCACTAAATATAGGAGCCTTCAAAACTGACAGAACACACACGCCTCGGAATCAGGCGAGTTGTGTGGAATTCGAGAGGCACTGCGAGAGACCTGTCCCATCGTACATTGTAGTCTCATGTACCCTTCTTTTTCCTCCCTCTAAAGTGATCCGTTTTCCTCAGGGGCAATGACTGCCTACATGAATGATTCACGGGCTCAAATAAAAGGGATTTAAGTTGACGTGGTGTCACGTGAGCAGGGCGCATAATACGGCGCGGTGTTATGGCACCGGGAGAAAACCGGAGCCCTGGTCTGGCCATACGATGCTGATTACGCGCATCCCCCCACTTTCCGTGAGTTTAGTCGGGGCTTTGTAGACTTTTGCTGAGGAGAGAAAGAAAGAGGGAACGAGAAAGAGAGACAGGGAGAGAGGGAGGTTCTTGCTTGTTGTGGATGCTATTATACTGCTGTCACGGACGGATATGTTTTTCCTCGCGGACAGAGTCAGAGCTTGTGCTTGGGGATGATGGATTTTATTTTGAGGTATTTCCGCCGATTGTTCATTACTGTCGTGAGTTATTGCCGCGCGAGGCAGAGGTCAGTAAGCAAAAAAGACTCCATGTTTGTGTCGGGCTGGAAAATAAAACTGAAACATTTTTAAAGAGTATATATTGTCATGTTGTTAGAGATATCGTCGATTTTCAGTGTCAGGCTACTAAAATGAATTATACTACATGAAACATAACTTCAGTTATATTTGCTTCAATATCCTGTGTGAACATTTTAGCTTGGCTTCAAAGTCCTCACAACAATTCCCCATCCCATGGTCTATAGCCTTACTCCATTGGTGTTATATATCACAATAAAATATAGATTTTTAAATGTTTGATTTTCAGTTTAATTTTGATCAGATTCCTAGCTCGGAATAGTGCAGACACTCAAGTGTTTAGCTAGAAACCCGTATGCAGTTCATGCAGCCATAGCCACAGATAGCCTACATCAGATTTGCAGTTGGCCTAGATAGCGGTTTGTAAATAAACCCAGCCATTTAAACCTCTGCTGGTTAGAAAATAAGAAAAAAAACTGAGGTGAAAGCCTGCTCCGAGGAGTAATTAATTTCCCTATAAAATACATCAATTTGTGGTGTTAAACATGGGTTTTCTCGGGAAAGGATACATCAAGTTGAGGTACATAAAAAGCGAAGAAAGGCTTTGGGGTTGTGCGGCTCTGCCACGAAGACGAGGATAATGGTAGACGGAGTGCCATATAGGACCGCGCGGCCGCGCTGAGGTCACGGCGCTCGGGTGTGATTTATGGGCGCAGGGACTTGGGGCAGCCATTGCACGAGCGCTAATGACTATTCGATCCAATTCCAATGGTGGACAAAAATACACACAAAAACAAAAAAGCTACTAAAATGATTGTCCAAGCTACTTTTTTAGTTTTCTGGATAGTTTTGTTTTTGTAACATTGATGTTGAAATATAAATGTGACTGTTTTGAAATGTATTATTTTTTATTACTAGCAATAATTTGATTAATAAGAGAAAAATATGTATAATAATGTGGTTATTAAGTTTAAAATAAAGAATATTCACTAACTTTGTTGCACAACGAACACATATGATTACAATATGATTCAATATTTACATTTGGACACAAGATAGCTCACATTGCAATTCTTTAAACTACTGGGCTAAAGCCTATTATCGTAAATTTGTGTATTTACTTGACTGGTTTTGGCTGCTAATGTTGAATCAATTTATTGTTCAAAGTAATTAGTCTATTGTTAGGCTACTTGGAGTTTTCATTAGGCCTAGCCTACTCTCTTCTGGAAATATGATATTAGCCTACTAATATATTATGCACATTGTTATTATTGATATGAACTTAGCATTTACATGTTAGGTGGAATATTGGACCTATAGGTTTATTAAGGAAAAAACTGGTTGGCTAAAGTAACGTGGATTTGAAATTTTCTTTCAGAATTCTACCTAAATAAATCCCATCCGTCCTACGGTCTTCACGAGACCCTGCCCTGCCTTCGGTAAGTCCATATTATGTCCTCATTGATTTCTGTTAGAAATGCTTGATGGTCATATCCTGATTCAATTCTAATAAGTAGCACTGAGACGCCTACACCAGCACACTCACACACAGGCCTGTACACACACATCCATAGCCTGTAGACTTCCTATATAGCTTATAGTGGTGATATGAAACGCCTGAGAGCAATAATTCGTTCTCTTCCACATGTCTTTTGTAGTGTAATTTGTCACTATAAAAACGACGGGGGAATCGCAGCTCTTGCAGCGATGCCTTGTTGTTCCTTTCAAAAGATCCCTCTCTGAAAACCATCCGCCTTGGCGAAGGCTATAGATTACACTTGCTGTAAAGTTGGCAAAATATTACTCCCAAAAAGTAGTTTTGGGGTGGTTTGTGTTCGTCCTTTTTGTAATAATATCAATCCGCCTTCTGTTCCCACTATCTCCATGACATCTAACCCCGTAGCTAGGGCCCAAATTAAGGAAAATCACGACTCAGCATTTCGAGAAAACACAAAGCAGTAAATAATTATACCAAGTCACTATTCTGCTTTGAAAAAAGAAAGGCAACGTTTGCTAAAAAATATCCTCACGCACGAATTTTGGTCCCACTCACCCTCCCACGCCGTCTGAATGTTCTACCTTTTTATTGTGTGGCTGAATCTGTCCTTCTATCCATCCACCATGCGGCCTCAGACCAGAGAAGCAGTGCTCTAGACGTGTTTACTGCCTTGAGATGCAAGAGGACATAAATCGTTTTGCTTTGTCCGCAAACGACACCATTCACATGCAGAGGGATTCCCCATGCTCTCGGTTTCTCTCTCGCCGGTTTCTCTTGTCTACCTCCTCTGTTTTCCCTTTTGGAGATGTCTAACCCGATGGGGTCTTTCCCTTGGTTCACCCCAACCAAGGCTTTGATCGGCGGCGTCCCCAGTTCATAAACGCATTTATGTATTTTCTAACCATTCAGGAAAAATACATATTCGATCCTAGGAATTTAGAAATTTGACGATTATTGCAACACACACAAAAAAGTAATAATACAAGCACAATTCGTAAATGAAAGGCTTGATAGGCTAAATAAAATGCAAAAGTGTTGGTTAATGATTAAGCTGCGGATGGGCGCCCTTTATCCCTCTCATAGTAATGGTAATGTGCGGTTGTCACCATCAGCTGTGCTGCGTAAATCTGTGTACTCTCCCATCATTTCATCCAGTCATTATTCGATTCTGTGTTTAATAAATAACAACAAATGCCATAAAACACTTGGGATGGGTGTTCGTGGTTTTTGTGATGCTATTTTTTTTGGAGGGGGGGGGGGCAGGATTTGAAGTGACTTTTTGTGTCCAAGGCACTAGTTCATTTGCATAATCTTCCTTGTCTATGGTGACGCTATGTTTCGGGGAGTTCACTGTTCTGGTGATGTCTGCATGGTACTTGTGCCCAAACACATAGTCCATAGCCCTGGCTAGGTTTAATATTGGTATAAGACATGGGCACTGCTCTAGCGTGTGATAAGTTCAACCCCGAGGGCCGATAGCGGTTATCTGGACGACCCGAGTGCTCGCGCCTGCTTTCATTATCTTGGTTTACCCTTCAAACATCGAACAGAAAAAATGGGATTTTGTTTCTTCTACACACAGAGCCTCTCGCCCCTTCCCTTTTTTGTTGTGGCGGATGAGTCCTGTATGAGCTTGGCGCATGCTGGTGCTGCTGCTTATACCCCAGCTCGCTCTTCCTAAACTTTTTCTCCGGACTACTGTTTTGATCGATTTCGTCGCTGAATGAGAACATATTGTCTTGTGCTTTGCATTCATCGTCAGAGGATAAGGTAAGCAGGCCAGAAATTGTCTCTCTCTCGGTTGTAAAAGGCAGAGTTCGTGTCGCGCGGTGATTTATCACCGTATGACTTACATCTCGGTTCAGGAAGAGTTCACACACAACACAGGCAGCCAGATTTCTCTCGCGCGCGGAGCGGGGGGCTGAGTATTCGAAGGCTCGAACCTGTCTTCTCTTCTCTTTTCTGCCCGGTCTTTCTTTTTTCGACCAGACTACTATTTATTTTGGAAATGCATCAAAAAGCTTTCTGATATGTATTCCAAAGCAATGCTTTCATCGCAGATCTGGTGATGGGATGGGATGTGATATTCATTTGAATTCTGCGGTGTGTTGAGGGCAAGAGGGTCTGGTTTTCAAACAGTTTTTGCTTGTCGTGGTGTGTATTGTGCTGTAACGAGCCGTAGTTAACGAATTATCTATCCATGTTCTTTTATAAAAACATATCTCAGGTGATCTAATATGAAGATCATGGTCATTTTTAATATTGACATGATTGATTTATAATAGTATCGCTAGGCCTAGTATTACTTTTGCCCAAGTTAGTTCTATATTGTACTAAAAGAGTAGTAATATATGTATTTCTAATAAAAATACAATGAATATCAATCATTATCACAAACCTTCTCCACTTGTTGGCTATCATAATTTTATCGTGGTGGTATGTCTCTTGCACTGCCTTAACTAGGCTACACAATAGGATGTTCATGTTTTCATTTTGGATTCCACTATAGCCTACAATAACCTGCCTATATTTCTTTAGCTACGAAACTAGTTTCACATTTGAGATAGTTTGTGAATTGATACTGCTGCATCGAGTAACTTGTTTATATTTAATGATTCACAAAAATTACATTAGCAGGTGTGACAATAGCTTTTGCCTATAGTTGCTATTTTATCCAGACAACAATGCTTCACAAATTAAGGCTAAAATCCTTCTAAGGAAAACTCTACTATTTTATTTTAAAAACGTGTATGTTGTACCCATTTGCCCACATCGATTATCAAAATATATATATATAATTTCAATTTGATAGTTTTTCAATTACTTCTCAATTGATATGACCCCAGTTTGCCTACCTCAGTGAGTAGACTACTAGCAGTAGTTGGGCATTCCCACTCATTAGATCCACAATAGCTATTTCCTAGCCTAGAAGTACGCCTATAGTTCTAGACTACATTCCTAAATACCGAGCCATAGCCTAGCTGTTCACCGGGCCGCTGTCTGCAGTGCGCCATCCCGCCCTTGCATACATCACCGGGATGCGCGACTTCGCCGACAGCACCGACAGGAGCCTTTATTATAGGCCTGCGAGGGAAAGTTCACGTCGTGGTCATGGAGATGCAGTTTTACAGGTTTCTTCCTGGCCCTCATCCACCTTGGTTCCACACACACATGCAGCAAAAACTGGGGAATGTGGTTGTTTATGCTTTTAGCAAGGTGGCTGGGCTGGGGCAGAGACTACAGCACACTGCGGTGAAGGCTGGCCGGGTCTGTGGAGAGAAAGCATAGAGAAGTCATAGGCCCAGTTCACGACAGGCCTTTCGTTTGGTGGTTTACAATTAATTGTAATATTGCACAATTGGTATGCTTTTATAAACGTATTTATTTTGATTCAGTTAAGTGCAGATGAGGTTTGTGCATGCCTTTGTTCCCTTTGTTGGTAACCAGAAGGTAAACGAGAATAGCCAGAGAACTGTTGCCCCTATCTTGCCTCCATAGTATCTGGTGTCAGCCCTTTATTGAAAAGTAAGATGGATCGCCACCATTTCTTCTCCTCACCGTGCTTCTTGTAACCCTAGGTTCACCCGAGGAGGCCATTGGCGAAGAGGTGTCACGTGACCAAGGGGTGCCAATGTTATTCAACAAGGGTGTCAAGACCCTGTCAGTTTCTGAAATAAATATTGGGAAACGGCGAGATGCAGAAGGCAACCTACTACGACAGCTCCGCAATTTACAGTGGCTACCCGTATCAAAGCGCAAATGGCTTCAGTTATGATGCCAATCAGGTCCAATATCCCCGGGCCTCTCATGTGGAAAGTGAGTACCATCGACCAGCCTGCTCCTTGCAGTCCCCAGACGGCTTGGTCGCCCTGCAGAAGCCGGGGGAGATGGCGGAGAACTGCGATAGGGGTACGGCCATCCAGGCAGCGCAGCCACCCGTCCTCACTGAAAGCAATCAACCGCAGATGTCAGTGTCTGTCCCACCACCCCCTCCCCAGTCACAGTCCCCCGGTTCTCTCAACCAGAACACGAGCAACGGCTCCTGTCAACCCAACTCAAAGACCTCGGTGCACAGCTCGCCGACCACCACCCGGAAGCACATCTTCCCCTGGATGAAAGAGTCCCGTCAGAACCAGAAGCCTAAAACCAGTAGCTCCAGCTCAGGTATATTACCTAGGCGCCACTTCTGAGGAGACACGTGATAAAATACACCTCATTATTCATGCGTGGTTCTGTGATCCATTACTGATACATGAAACAGTTAGCTTACATCCATACCCCCCAAGTCACCAATTATAAATATATTTTCATCAGATGAACCAACATGTTTGATTATTTCCATATTATGCATACATTCGAATTCTCAAACTTTTCCCTCACAGTTGAACAAAATATAGTTTACCATTATGATGTATGGCGTATTATCTATTATGCAAGCCCACTCAGAGCCATGTATTTAGAGAGTTGGGCCATTCGACATCCTGATGCATTTAAAATCTGTCCTTCTGCCCCTGAACAAGGCAGTTAACCCACTGTTCCCCGGTTGAATAAGGATAACACTTCAACGTGTTCATGTTAGCTCCCCAGTAACGTTACATGGAGAATATTTAAACAATGCTATGTAACTGTATTATCAAGAATTAGAACGATGTTCAAAAATTTGGTTAACTCTGAATGTATGGCTCGGGCCTACTCCATCGTGATATTCTTTATGATCTAGTTCTCAAGGTCCGGGCAAGGAGACTCACAGCTCCGCTTAAACCGTTGACAACAATCAAAGGATTGTTAAATATTTGGTAGTAATATCATTACCTCTTGAAGAGCAGAGTCAGACCTAAACATGTCCAATTATTTAACTAGGCAAGTCAGTTAATAACAAATTCTTATTTACGATGTCAGCCTAGAAACTGCGTGTTAACGGCCTTGTTCAGGGGCAGAATAACAGATTTTTACCTTGTCAGCTCGGGGATTCGAGCTATCAACATTTCGGTTACTGGCCCAATGTCTAACCACTTGGCTACCTGCCGCTTCATGCAAAACAATGATCGGAATTTTACTGCATGTAACTGCATCAGTACACATCAAGCCTCACAACATATCTCAGTACTGGCCACCATTAATTGGATATTTGAGTGATATCAAATAAAAGTGAACTATACCAGACAAGTATGAATGGTTTAGGTTAATTTCCCATATTTTGTGGGCTCTGCCTGTCAAGCAGCAGAAGAGCGCATATGCCGTGCTACTGTCAGCTGATAATGTTTACTTTGCATGCTATAGGTAGAAACTGTACAGTTAGCTAGACATATAGTGAGTGGTAAGTAGACCTAATGTAGGCTACTTTTTTCTCCAAACAATATTGGCTTACCTATCAAAGTTAACTAACATGATCCCCTTTTCAACATTGTTTTTAAGAGTATTTAATTACAATTGCTGCTGACAGACATGATATAGCTTACATTGATTGATAGACCATGTCAAATTGGCTAGCTAGTTAACAAGCAAACTTTCGCGGGATAAATTAGATGACTATATCCAAATATTGCTTGATTTGCTTGCCATCTATAGTGGAGATGACCGTAGAGCCGACTGACAACTTTACCAGAACTAGGACTTGCCGATGTCAAGCTCTTTCCAAAAGCCTAATCTCTGTTGAAGCAAGCTAAATGATAGGTACCTTCACATATCTGAAATTAGGTTATCATTGATGTTTACTGATCATGTTTTGCATGGAATGGTCGTAAATTTGTAGTTATGACTATGCTCAATAGGTGATGATATTAAAACCAAATATTTCTAACATTTATTTAACAATACCTTGGAAACCGCACCTAGTTGCCAATGGTTTTAGCGGAGCTGTAGTCTACTTGCCCCCCAGAAGCCAAATCGAACGTATTGTGACGTTTTATTGAAAACGACCCATTTCGTATAATACCCCTATTACGCACACCCTCTTGTGATGTCAATAGGGTCCCCCATTAGTATGCATTCCTTATGATCTATTATGATTTATGCATGTTCATTAGAAATACTCAATTGTGATCCCTTCCTCATAGTTTTAGGCCTAGCTCCACCATTTGTTGTCCATATGCTCTATCGTTGACTTTCTGCTAGAATAAACATAATATATTGTCCGTGATCACACAACATTCCATGCAGGACAACAAACAAACATACAAAAACAGTTGTTCCAATTTGTTCTCTTGTTTTGATTAGAGGAAAAGCTAGGAGACCTGGGGGAGGAAGTTGTTTACCCAAAGTTGAAAGATGCTTAAATTCCCATGGCCTTACCAAATCGTGTTGTCTCCATAGGCTAGTATGCCTATTTATGTCCACCTTTTGGGAATATATTTGGTCAGAAGTGAATAAGTAGGGCATCCAGGCATCTAAAAGGTCTGCTGAATCCCATTTATCATGAGTCTGTCAAGATGTCTGCCAAATTGATGCCAAAGGGACTATTTCAAACCTTAGCCTAAGGCTTACCCCATTGGGTAAAAACTGGTCGAATTAACGTTGTTTCCACGTCATTTCAACAAAAATACTATATGTGATGACATTGAATCAACGTGAAAAACTGATTGGATTGGCAGAAAGTCATCAATGTAAATGATTTCGTATTTTTTTCACCCAACTTTTAACCTAAATCCAATGACATGGTGAAATTATTTTGGATTTCACGTTTAATTCACTGTTGATTTTCCAGCAAATGTAAATTAAAACTAGACTTTGAAATAAGTCTGTGTCCAGTGGGTCTGCTTTTTGCAATAATTCTAATCACAGATCCCTCAACAGTAGCTCCTTAATGAAACAAGATCATCTTGAATATTACATGTTTTATTTGGATAATTATTAGGATTTGGATTATAGCCCGATTATAGCATTTTTCGAATAACAGCAGTATTAGTAGCCAAGTTTCTGAAACAGAGATGGTGAAAATATTATATCCCCATATATAAAGAAGAGCTAACTCATAACATGATGCCATGCTGCATTCCTCACGCCCAGCTTCTGGCTGTACAGTAGCTAGTAGCAACATTTATTAGGTGTTGGCAGCCTGCCATAAACGGTAACTAGACCAACACCTTGCTGTGCAGCGGCAGAGCCCAAGCCATTCAGCATGGTGAGACTCATAGGAGATGGCAAGGCGAGATTTAGCTCATGCGCAGTGAGGAATACAGATATTTGCATTGCACATGTGTGTACTATGAGGGTTAAAAAGCTACAGTGGGAAATATGAGGTAGTTTAACACACACACACACACACACACACACACACACACACACACACACACACACACACACACACACACACACACACACACACACACACACACACACACACACAATTATAATCACTCTGATTTGGCTTTTGAGTAAAGTATAGCTAACAGTTGAGAGCTGTCCCCAGCATGTATACAGTCATAGTTAATGTTATGTCTGATATAATTGCACTAGTAACATCCACAGTCTAGTTGAGGACATCTCTGATTTGTCTTTATTTGTAGAACTCTTATTGATATGTGTATTTGAGTCGGTTCATGTGGAGAAACGTGTGTTATCAGCTATGTGTATCTTGTCACTCTGTGTCTTGTTCTTGTGCTTGCTGCTGGGGTTGGTTACTGATTGACTGCCTTCCTTTTCCTCTTCCGCCAGTTGAGAGTTGCCCTGGAGACAGGAGCCCCCCGGGCGGGTCAGCCGCGTCGAAGAGAGCCCGGACGGCTTATACCAGCGCACAACTGGTGGAACTGGAAAAGGAGTTCCACTTCAACCGCTACCTCTGCAGACCCCGCAGGGTCGAGATGGCCAACCTGCTCAACCTCACGGAGAGGCAGATTAAGATCTGGTTCCAGAACCGCAGGATGAAGTACAAAAAGGATCAGAAAGGGTGTGGCATGATGCCCTCTCCCGGGGGACAGTCCCCTCGGAGCCCCCTCGGCCCATCACCCGGAGGCGGGGGTGGAGGATACCTCAACTCTATGCATTCTCTGGTTAACAGTGTACCCTATGAGTCCCAGTCGCCAACGTCTTACAATAAGCCCGCTCATAATGCATACGGTATGCCTACGTCATATCCCCCTCCCTTGAACAGCTCCCTAAACAACTGCCCGCCCTCTCAGAAGAGGTATCCCGGGACTGGCGGCTCGGCCACGCCCGAGTATGACGCGCATCCTCTCCAAGGAAATGGCGGCTATGGGACGCACTTGCAGCAGGTCAGCCCTGTGTATGTAGGCGGAGGTTACATCGATTCGATGCCCAACAACAGGGCCTCCGTTTTCGGCCTGACCCATCTCTCGCACCCGCCGTCCACAAACATGGACTACAATGGAGCAATCACTATGGGCAATAGTCACCATCAAAGAGTGTGCGATCCAAACCCGACATACACAGACCTTAATACGCCGCACTACTCTCAGGGAAGAATTCAGGAAGCGCCCAAACTGACACATCTGTAGCCGGGTTGCACCCTGGATCACTCCGCCCCATTGTCTTACCTGACGAACCACCATCGCTTTGTTTATTCTCTTCTTTAGTAGCTTTTTCCACCTTCTCTTTGTTCTAGGTTATGTTTGTTCTTTTTTAAATATAGTTTAATGTGTGAAGTAGCATAGGAAAGTATTCACGCTTGCTTCAAATGTTCACTCTATTTGCTATAGTGTTATTGTTCCGCACAGACCTATTATCTGAGACAACACGCGCGGGGGCACATACGCATAGACCTATTTAATCTTTAACTTGTTTCCAAAAACAAATCAAACAGGGTATATGAACAAATCTTATGGTATTATTTTAATGTGAATGTGTTAGTTTTTTGGTATTTATCCGCAGTTGAAGATTTGTTTTGTGTTATTGTTTTGCATTTTGTTGCACTTGTGGAAGGATCCTTAAAAAAGGGAGGCCTGGAAGCTCCAGCCTACGATCTTACCAGCTTGTGTTCTGTTGGACTTTCAAAATGTTATTTATTTATATGACGTTTATATGGAGTTATTTAGTATTATTTGACCCCCCTGTGCTCTTTGTATGTGGAGAGAAGGCTATTGGAACCAGGCCTAGGCTCTAGTTCTACCCCTTACCTGACAGCAGACAGACGACAGAGAGACAGACAGACACAACACTGATATGTTGGTGTTATTTGTTTCTTCTTCGAGGAGGTATTTTATTTCTCTACGAATGCAAATCAACCAGTCACGCTTGGAAGGACGGACAGATATTAGACGTTTCTTTATTGAACAAATATTCTAGATATCACCAAGTTTCTTTTTCAGTGTCATACATTCCATGCTGCTCCAGTTCGAATAAATAAAGAAATGAATTTAAATATGCATTGTATCTTTCAACCTGGATTTCGAGGGTATTTAAACATATAACACATGGAACAAACTACAATAAGGAAGCAATAATAATAGGCATAATAATAATAACAAACATCTTTATTATTTCATAAATTATTTATGAGGAGGAAAAACACTGGTAGGACTTTAGAGGGCATGCTATTTCATCACAAAAATGTAATTCACATTATCTCAGAATCAATATTACCTATAATAATCTATAACATAATAGTTTATTTGATAGTGACAATAAATACCGAAAACATTGTATAAAAGCCTCTCGTTTTGTCTCCCTTAGCGCGTGGGCACATCAGAAGCTTTTGCTGTAGCCTTGTTCCCGCGCCTCCTCCGCACGAGCACATCCATAATAATAAAAGTGTCACGAGGATCTTCTGCAGTATCTGTTAGCATAAAATAGGTTAAATGAGAAACCGTTAAGGAAAAAAAGTTTGCTGATAGGCCTATATTCAATCAATCACATTTTGGCCCCATGTTTCACGTTTATTATGGCGCTATAGGACTGTTAAGCTCATAATTATAGTTCTTTACACATGTAAATTAGACTAAATGAAAGGATATGTAATACAGGACATTTTAAATATTTGAGTCATAGGCTATCTGATGCAGCTAAATAGGCCTATGTGGGCCTGGATTCGCTGCACACAATAACAATTACAAGCGTTTACAAGCAACAAAAATTAATCGACATATTTTCAGCTGTTATTATTGTGCAATGGTGTAAAATAAGTATGAAAATAATAAGCTTGTGTATGTCTCTCTTAAGACTAACTTTTGGGATTGTGTACTGCAGTTTCCTTTGTTGTGGCAGGCCCAAATTCAATTCACACAAAGAACTGTCTTACATGGCATGAAACATATTTTCAACTTAATTACTTTGACTACATTCAAGTTTTTATTTTCACATATAATTCAGTGAGTATATTGATGAAATGTAGGTCAATATAAGCCAATGATGGAGAACACAATTCCACATACAATGCCATGCATTGTGCATTCAGAATTTCCCAACTGATAATCGAAGAAACAATTATCAGTGTAGTAAAATTATAGTTATCACCTTCAAATGTTTTACAAAATCTGTACTCGAATTTATTTCTTTTATAATTTCGACTAATGACGTATTACAGGGATGGCACTATACTGATCCTGACATATGGTTAGCAGGGGAACCTAGAACAATTGAACCATGGTCTGTCAGCATAGACAGAGCAACTCTGGATCCAAAACACACACGCACACACTCGCGCGCGCGCGCACACACACGCTCACACACTCCATTGATTTGACCCATATGTAGGAGATTTTAACGCAACATAAATAAGGTATTGGGTTGAAAAAAGGAATTGTCATTTTCCATCCGTGGGAAAGGTGTTCTAAATCATTCCCCCAGAATCCCCCTGTAAAAAAAAAAATGTAGGTCTGAGTAGGGTTCACAGAAAGCCGCCACCCACTCCTTGCCTCACACACAAAGCCTATGCGTAATTCCAAAAATCCATCCGTCTCCTCCTCAGGCCCGTCCTTTACCACAGACTCTGCTCACCACCAACAAACTCAAATGTATGCTCCAACGAAAATAATTACGTTTTGTAAATACGCCCCCAAAAAAATCCAGAAAGAAAATACAGTGGCGATGTTGGTTTAGCTTACTCACCATTTACGCGCATTATCGCCCTTCTGCAAAATGTTCCATGTATTTTTTATGTCTTAAAACATCCCTTAAGCGACAGAAAAGATGTGACAGCGAACAGAAACGTGTTATAATCTAAATGGCCAGCGTTGCTCGCCGCTTCCTGGCTGCATTTGATCCGGGGGAGAGTTAGAAGCCTTAAATGTGTTCTGAGGGCACCGAGCTGTCAGACCTTTTGGCGAGTAAGATTGATCGCGCGCAGGCTTCCAGGATTCTTTGTTTGCTATATAAGCAATAAACTGAGCAAGGCCTACCACTTATTTTCCTCCTCTCCCACTCACTCTTCCAATTTTATTTCCTTTGAAGCATACAACATAGCTGCTTACTGGCTGTTTGACGAAAAACATCCATAGTGTGGCTTTTACAGATTGTACTGGAAGGGTACATAGCCAAACTGTGGGAGCTGCTCAGTCGATACACAATTCCTTCTACAGAATCTCTCCGCAATGAATTCGTTAAAATGACCTATTCCAATGGCAGGGGTTTATTAACTGTGCAATAGCACAAGTTGAAATGTGTGAGAAATAAGGTTAAATGTAAAGAGGATCATTAATGCCCTTGTCCACCACCCACCGGCTGGAAATTGTTTCCCTAAACTTAGTATGTTGTTAGCATATAGGTCAACCTTGCTTTAGTGTAACTGGGAGGGCTCTGCAGAGTGATATAATTGCAGAGACTGAGAAAGAGTATAATTACTCCACAAAAATTCCAGACTCAAATTAAACAGAACATGATTGGTATGCATGCACACAAAATGTGATATTTTAAAACCTTATTTTTTTTACATTAGGTGCATATCATTTTAGGAACGTCGGTTGTGTGTGTGTGTATTTGTCTGAGGTTTGTCTGCGTGTGCTTACATGCTCCATGTGTATTTGGGTATCTGGGCGTTAAACACAATATGTAACTACATCATGTGTAATAAATGTACTGCATACAAGTGGATGACACTAAAATGGTATAGTAGGCATGATTAACCCATGCCTCCAGAATAGGTATGACGTTTTGTTCCCAGTTGTATGCCTCAATTAGTAGCTTAACCTATAGCTCATCTATGCTTGAATTGAAAAGAAAGTCTATGAACACAGTCATACATTGTCACACATTGTAAACTCTACCGTTTTGGAACACATTGGATTGTTAGGGGTTGTTGCTGTCAGGATCTCTAAATATCAGTTTTTGGGGTGTTTTTTCCCAGAGAGAACTCTACATGAATGGCTAACTTTGCTAATGACTGCATGCATAGTGTGTAGCTACTGGTGTAATTTGTGTGGCGCGGGGGCGTTCTCTCCAGACATACTCAAACAATACGAGAAAATAGGACTGCATGAGCCCGGGCAATATAGTTACTTCACTTTCACAGCGCTCAGGCAGCCATTCTAAAAACACATTCATAGTTCAGTTGACTAGGAGGCTAGGGGACGTAAAAAAGGTGTAAATAAAAACAGCCGTCCCCATAGAGACAAGGCGTTCTTCACACCAGAGTTTTTGGATCAATCACGCAGACAGTGGCTTCTTTTGATTAAACCCCAAATTGTCATTGGGCAGAAGTTATCATGTGACTTGGCTCCAATTTCAACCATGTCTCCATGAATTCAATAGTTTAATAGCTGTTCGGTCACCATACGGCCGTAATCAGTGAATTTGAAAAAAATGCCACCACCTCTTTCTCATTGAGCCGCTACATTTATAAAAATACGCGCAGCAAACTTTCCTCGGCTCTCAGCGAGCGGAGATGAATTACGAATTCGAGCGAGAGAGCGGTTTTATCAATAGTCAGCCTTCGCTTGCTGAGTGCCTGACATCTTTCCCCCCTGTCGGTGATTCATTTCAAAGTTCATCAATCAAGAGCTCGACGCTTTCACACTCGACACTGATTCCTCCTCCTTTTGAGCAGACCATTCCCAGCCTCAACCCAGGCATCCACCCGAGGCATAGCCGGCCCAGACACAGCCCCGATGGATGCATCCCGCTGCCCACTGCCTCCCTACCCCCGGAATACCCCTGGATGCGAGAGAAGAAAGCCTCCAAGAAGAATCACCTGCCGACTTCCACCGCGACTGCCATAACGAGTGGACTTGTATGCTTCTCCCCGGAAGGTGGGTGGTTTTAATGGGGTAATTTAGAGGGCAGACATTTTTATTCAGAATGCACTTTCCAAGCTCTTGAAGGAGTGGCAATAGGCTAGCCATTACCAAGTTGCAGAGCCTATTCGAAATTAATCTGCTGGGCACAATGGTGCATTGGGTTATCCATATTGTTACTCTACTCGGAAAAGTTTGGGCAAAGTTAAGTAATGTAAAATGATTTATTTAATTTCCACGGTGCCCTTCCTCGCGGAGCAGTGCCAGAGTTTTGATGTGTGACAGTAATGAAGAGTGATAGAGTAGTGTTGCCGTGCCGGGCAGCTGGCGCATTCATCAGTATAGTAGCCCAGTCTGTACCACACTACTGCTCTCTCTCTGTCTTTCTCTGCTGTATTTTGGGGGAAATGATGTACATATGGTGCGCTATAGGACTTCGTCCAATAGTGTGCATTAATCAGTCAATAGCCATATTACAAGTAGGCTATTTTGTGGGGGAGAATGCATAGGGTGCTACTATGAGCAGCCATTTTGCTGCAGTATAGCCACTGTGTTAAATAGGTTGATCTCTGGTGGTTTGTGTATATACAGGAGTAATATTGCATTATCAAGTCATAGTGGTTAATTGTGAAATGCTTCTTTATCTCGTGATTTATGTGCTGCTGTCTCAGGTTCGCCGGAGATTCTAGAGAGTGGAGGAGAGGGTTCCCGGCGGTTGAGGACTGCGTACACCAACACACAGCTCCTGGAACTGGAGAAGGAGTTCCACTTCAACAAGTATCTGTGCCGACCGAGAAGGGTGGAGATAGCCGCCCTGCTGGACCTCACCGAGCGGCAGGTTAAAGTATGGTTCCAGAACCGGCGCATGAAGCACAAGAGGCAGACCCAGTGCAAGGAGAACCACAATGGCGAAGGGAAAGAGCCGAGTGCTGAGGACAGGACCCAGAGCGACGAGGAGGAGGATGAGGGCTCGGTGTTTGAGCAGAGCCTCAATATAGTGACCGGGGCCCTTATGGAGAGAGGGGCCTGTTCCTTTCAGCAGAACTCACTCAGTACTTCCCAGCAGCTCCAGAATGTTGGCCCGCACAATGGCGTGGCCCAGAGTTACACAGTTTTACCACTGAGCAGCAATGACAAAAATCTGAAGCATTTCCCCAACCCGTCACCCACTGTTCCAGGCTGCGTGTCAACAATAGGGCCCGGCTCTGCACCTGGCCAGGACAATGGCGGTAGTCCCGCGGCCCTGGACGTCTCGATACAAGACTTCCAAGTATTCTCCTCGGATTCTTGCCTTCACTTCTCTGATGCCACCTCGCCTAGTGTGTCAGAATCCCTGGACAGCCCCGTGGACAATCTGGACATATCTACCGACAACTTCTACTTTTTCTCGGAGTCATTAACTACAATTGACTTACAGCATCTGAGCTATTGAAATCAATGAAAAATAGAGCGAGACTTTCAACCTGGAACATTTAAAGATAGAAAAAAACTCCGGTATTAACTATGAAGTAAATGTTGGTGGTTGTTTGATATGATCGGCACATTTCCTTTTTATTGATGAATTGATTAGGCCTAGTCGATTAATTCAAGGTAAGAGTCTGGAAAAATATACCATTGTGGCCTGCAATTACAATAACACAATGATTTCTTAAGATGCAATAATATGGGTATGTGAAAAGTTGCACAATAGTATGAATTCTGGTCATTTTATTTTTGTATAGCTTACAGTGCCATGGATATTTTTGTTAGAATAAATCTGACTTGCTATAAGGAACTTGCAAGATTGTGTTTTGTTATTATTATCCAAACCTTTTTATCAAGTGTAAAGTGTATTTTTGATCAAATGAATTTTTATCAACCCCCCAAAATAGAAATAAGGCATTACCAATCGATACAATGTTTAGTAGCTCATTCTGAATACAAATTTACTCGAATTAATTTGCAAGTCAAAATAGTGTGATGAAAGCAGGCCAATATAGCCGTATGTCGGAGTATAAATCCTATAGTTATTCTAATAAATGCATGGTTTATATTCTATTATAGGCTAAGCATAAATGTTTAGTCGATAAAAACGAACCTTCATCGTGGAGGCCTTGAGCCCTTGATATTGTATTCTGTTTATGTTAATTAAAATTAGCACCCTTTTCATGATTTTTCAGTGATATAAATAGCTATGCAATTTGAGAATGGAGTTCAATAGAAATATCAGTTTACAATTTTGAATCAGAAACTCTTTAGAAAACCTCCCTTGTCCAATTTCAAGCAGATTCGAGTATACAGAACATTTCACAGGCTACTACAATATATCGAATAAATCTCTTTTACTTCCCCAGGTTGTAAAGTTAGTAAAATTGTGAACATACTAGGCTATAAATAGCATGTCTCCCTATTGCTAGCCTCCTTTGCTGTGTGCATGTGGAGGCAAATGCTCGAGCTATGTTTGCCTTCACGAGCTCATAAATCAAACCCCGTCATGAATGAGAACGTTATCAAAGAGACCAATTGTGATATAAAATGCACAAATAACAACCCTCTTTACTTTTTCAGATGGGATTCGCGAATCGAGGCCAAAAACTCTGAAGCTTTGTAAGCCTTTGGTAATAATGAATTTTTATAGCTGTTCAAACACGCGGGCTCTCCAAGCGTGCAGCAGCGTGCAGCAGTCTCTTCCCCCTCGTGCTATAAGTAGCCTAATTCAAAACAGGCTGTTGCAGGCCTATACATTAGTATTCATTTTACACGTTTTACATTTTCTAAAAATAGCTCGAAAGCTTTTAGTGATTGGGGAGCAGTGTATGCCAATAAATATTTTTGATTAAATTGAGACGTTCATAACAATTAACCTATTAGGGCAAAATGGCTTTCGGCTATAAACGTTTTATGTCCTTGTGCAGAAATATATATTTTTCCACAGCCTTGGAGAAATGCATGTTTTACTCATTTCACCTTGGAGTTGTATGAGATTTGGTCAGAAATATTACAATTCTGTAATAATTTTGGAATGGGCTACTAGTTGTCAATATTTCACTCAACATGCTAATGCTTGTGGTCATACTAACCACGGGTTGCTACATAGCATGGATCGATCGTAAAATGTATCATTGCAAAGCAAAGTGCATAACCATATTACATTCAACTGTAGCGTATTGGTGGAGTGACGTTTAGCCAATATGTAATTTATTAAAAACTGGCAGTGGACGACTGCACGCGTAGGCTATAGGTTATGCACATATTCCATGCACATATATATGTCAAGAGGAAAGCTACTTTACAACTCTGGTCCAACTTGGGCTTTCCTTTCCAAAGGCTGGTAACCAAATCATTCCGAAACAAAGCGCCTTTTCTCTCATCCCATTCCACGTTCGCAGAAAAAGCATTCTGGAACGTTCACCGCCTGGCGAAGAGTGCTGCACCCACGCGCTATGTGCACGGTTGAAGAGAGCGAGAGAAAGAGAGAGCGAAGCGTAGGTAGTGTAGGATACTTTAGTACTGTCTCATGGTTCGAAACTAAGGAGTCTTGCTGTGTCCAAGAGGGGTTTTGCTAGGGGACATAGTGAACAATTTGCAGTTTTATAGCTAATATCATGCTATTTTGCACAATTTGCCATGAGGTTGAGAGAAAATGTTGCTGTTTTAGAGATAATGGATTCTTATAAGAAGGTACTTCACTTTTTTTCCCCGCAAATATTTGTTTTAATAGTAACAACATTTGAAATATATATTTTGATAGACCAAAGTATCAGCTATCACATCATGTAAAGAAACAACCAAATTTTTATTTCATTTTTATCAAATGCAACTAACTTTCATTTTTCAATTAGTGTCCAACAAGAGATACAAATCTGAGGCAGTTGATGCTTTACAGAGTTGACAAAAATTGCATGTTTTTATTCATTCAAGTGGCGTACACAGTAGCAATTTTGTTTTTCCTCAGTTGCTTTATGACTCTAAAACCTAATTAAATTATTTGAATCAACATTCATATTCTATCTAATCTTATCAGGAAGAAATATCAGGAAGAGTTGACCGTTCATGGTTATGACCATGGTTATTGCAATATTCTTTGTTTTAATCTACCAAAAGTACAGAACTTGACAGACATTGAGTGCCATGAGACCATGAGTGCGCCACATGTAATGAAGACATGAATAAGGGGTCCTTATGGTATAGCTGACCCTGCTCATTCCTGATTCATTTTAGAGTTGACCAAATCTCCGGACACATCTTTTAATCACAGTTTTGAGAGAAATATTCTTTAAAGTCACAAAGGGCTATTGCAAATAACTACATAAGATAATTTCCCAGTTAAAATCCACTATTGCCAGTTTTTAGAATTGTAGACACTTTTTTTGTAGAGTTTGAATTGGGATATTTTGCTACAGACAAGGGCATTAGAAAATTCCAAAAACAAATCCTTCCCTTATAAAATTTCAGAAATGTAAATTTTACAACAACTTCTCACAGTCTCACATCAGAATTGGACACCCATTGATCCAATTTCCCCCATGTTTCTCAAATTTTGAAGTTGTTCCAAAAATCACATTTTACGTTTAGGCATTAACTCCACATTTTTAAGGTTGGGGTTAAGTTTGACCTCTAAATTCATAAGGTTAGGCATTAACTCTGAATGGTTAAGGTAGGGTTAAGGTGTGGGACAGGCTTAAAACAAAAATATTTTAAAACAACTTTCTATGCTATATTCAAACATGCAACCTTTGGAATCAGAGGCAAATGCTTACAATGGTTGCTAAAATTGTAATAGTTGTAATAGTTCACCTAATTTCAGTTTATGTGACAAAACAAGCAGGTATAGTGTAGAGAATCATTGTAACATCTAAACCGCTGTGAAATATATTTTACATAACCAATAATGTTGTGTTTTCAGCTGTTTGAAGCTAGTGTACAAAACCAAAAGTAAATCATGCAAAAAAGCACGGGAAGCATACATAATGCAGCTTTAAGGTAAGGGTTAAGGTCTGGGATAGGCTTAAAACAAAATTATGAAAAACAATTTTATATTCCTATGGAACCAGAGGCAGATGCTACGCCAAAACCCACTTTAAGGTAACAGCGCTCACTTTTGCCCCTAGTGGCCGCTTTGCACGTTATCTTTCGATATCCTTGGATATGGATGGACGTCAAATACTGACTTGTATCAAGGTGACCTGCCTGACATTTTTGTTTCCCTGTCAGACAAGGATTGTCCCGACTTTCAAGAATCCTTGATCTAATTTCCTGCTGTTCTACAGATTTTCCATGAGGTTGTTTTGCAGTTTAAAAGCTAATTGCCTGTCATTCAAAAATTAATAAAATAATGGTTTCTGATATGTTCATATGCTATCTGGGGGGCCCGACCTCACTCGGAACCCCCACCCCCCCTTCTAAAAGAGAGGTCCAACAGAGGCTGTTAGAAGAATAACCACCACTAGGCCATACAATCCTCTTATCATCCAGTAGGGGCGCAAACCACTATTCCCCTCTTATCCCTCGCCCCCCCCCCTCTCTCTGTTACAGGTTTTTCAATCGCTTTGGTACTTTTTAAAAACTCTTAGTACAAAACTCCAAACTGGTAACACGTGTAATCCGCCAAGTCTTATCTTCAAAACATTTTATTGTGCTTTCATTTTGTTTGGAGACATCTTTCACCACACACCCATTGATCCAAAATATACGTTTACTGTGAAATACCATGAGAACATTGATTTAAACACAACATAATGATATCTTCTCAATTTAGTTGTTTTAACAACAAGTTAATCCAATAGAAAAAATGTATGAATGTATTATGCTACATTACTGGTTTTAACATTAGGAAATACACTTGCTCTACCCATCAAAAATTGACCCATCAAAAATGTCAAATCTAATTTCCATAATTTCTATCCCATGTGTGATAAAAATTGTCATCATTAAAGACATATTTTACAATCACTGATGCAAATATATATTGTTCAGATATAATTACAACATTATCAAACAAATCAAAACAAATTAAATTAATGAAATAAATAAACATAACGTATAGCAGGCACTAGTTTGCATCAAGCCTGTCATGAGCATTTGGCCATAGGTTCTCATTAACATCGCATTAAATGTCCTCATTGTTTATGCACATGGGGAAAAACCTTTTGGCATGGCAGATCCAAGCCTCACATAGGCCTGGAATGATGTCATTGAATGCCTCACCCATGGCCTGGAGGAGAGTGGCACACTCATGGGGATGGCAATCATATACTTTCCACCTGTATTGTAATCATGTATTGTATATTTTACAGGATTGCATTGTTGTTATGCATTGTGGTGGTCATGTGTTGCTCAGTTAGCAAGAGCATGGCACTAGCAACACGTCGATTCTGGGGTCACACAAAAATGTGTGGATTGTTGTATCTTTGGACGAAAGTGTCTGCAATGTAAATAGCCTATACTACGGTACTACAGTCCTGTAATGCCCTATATTACGGTGTTAGAGTAGGGTATTGGCCAGTACAGCAGTGTGAACCCCCCCCCCCCCCCACACACACACAATAAAAACACCCCAGACACTTCACCTTGGATACATGTTAACTCTATAAGAGATGCATTTCTTTCTTGTTTGGACCTTCTGAATTATTTGCATATTGGTTTTGTATTGTATTTCTATTGTTTTAATGCATTGTTGGATCTATAGAAACACAATCATTTCAATTACTTTGTATGAACATATATTGCAATGTGAAACATGTATTTCTAGATTCAACTGATTACCATTGGTAATAAAGTGACTGTGTGATTTTATTTGTTGTACTTAGTCAATAAAAAATGTGCTTAGAGTTTTGAAAAAACAGCCTTTTAGTCTGTTTTGAGTTTTGTACTAAGAGTTGTGAAAATGTAGCCTACCACATACTTGTGAAAATTGCACCAAACCGATTGAAAAAAACTGTAACGTGTGTGTGTGATATGTGGCGATGTGTGCCTTTCTGTATAGAAAAATAAATAAAGAGAGCATAACAGAGAGAGAGAGAGAGAGAGAGAGAGAGAGAAAGGGAGAGCGAGCATTTGGCACTAGGAATGGGAGCACCAGTCCCCCTTTCTCTGCAACATAAAATTTAATCACCATTAATTTCTCAAACGGCCTCATAACAGGATGATCAAGCAGCAATTTCTCCTGAGGCTGCAAGAGCATTACAACACCGACATCCCGTTATTAAATCAACTGATCATTCTACATAATGAAAAGGACTGGGCGTAAAATGACACACTGCATGCTGGCTTTTGGCGCAATGCTATTAATATTGTGTCACTGATTCTTTTTGATGGGCCAATTCTTGTGGTCTTCGAATCTCTACATGTGGCTCAGCGAGCCTGCCCCAATAAAATAAAAACCCTACAATGCCTCTGTCCCTCTATCAATGCAGATAACACTTAAAACGACTTAGATGTGCAGTCCGCAATCGAGTGAAACAACATAATGCACGTTGAATCATTCGGTTGTGGTAAGGTGCAGTTGAGAGTGACTGGTGCACCAGACTCACGTCTCAATGCCAACCAGCTGATGCTATTGACTGACAACTTCACACGCATGCACGCGCAAACACGCAATAGTGTTATAATTAATGGATAGTTATCCCGATCGAGTGTATGTAAGGATTCTTGAAAGGTTGTGCAAAAGCTGTGCTCGAATTTATTTCCTTTATAATGTCGACAAAATGACTGATATTACAGGGAAAGCACTCTATTGATCCTGACATATGGTTAGCAGGGGAACCTAGAACAATTTAACCATGGTCTCTAAGCATAGACTGAGCAACTCTGGATCCTAAACACACACACACTTTCTCTCTCTCTCTCTCTCTCGCTCTCTCTCTCTCTCTCTCTCTCTCTCTCTCTCTCTCTCCCTCTGTCTCTCTCTTTCTTCTCTTTCTCAATACATTCAGTTCAATTTTCATATGCCCCTTTGTTAATCTTGAAATGCCACATTACCTACTTCACACTGAAATCATATTCGTATTTTTTGTTGTTGTGGAGGGTCGTCGTATATAACTCTTCTCCTGACAGTCATTCGAGCAGGGCAGCTTAGCAGAAGCCATGTTTGTTGTTCCCCGCTCGACATGGGACCTGAGCGCCATCCACCGTCGTCTGCCTCCCGGCTCATTGTTTGCTCCGCCAATAAATTAGTGGTGAAGCACGTCACCTTGATCGACTAATCGGAATTTAAAGACCCACTCAAAATCTGTCACGCTAAGGGGACACGGCCGAGCACCTCACTGGCTGACCCGGGCCACGTGACTGCCCACCGTTTCATTGATAGCGGTAAAGGTGATATGGTTACCCAGGGTGAGACAGATAGAAAGTCATCAGAAGACCGGGCCTGTTGTGGACTGTCTCTCAGTCCTGTTGAGACGATACTACAATGAGTATCTCCTTAGATTACTCAGTGAAGAGCGGCGATGGCAGGTCCTGCTCACTGAGGTCATTCCACTCGGATCACGGAATTACAACTTTCCAGTCATGCGCGGTCATTAGAACAACTGTGGGGCAGTTCATGCCCAGTAGAGATGGTATCCCTCACAGACATGGTCATACCAGACTCCTACCAGCTCTCTGGGTTTAGCCTATGGTGCCCATCCTGCCTGCATCTCGGGTTATGGACGCCAGGGCTTCTGTACCACCCACAACCATTAGGCACTGAACCAGGAGTCGGTCACGGGGTTCCCCCAGTGCGCCTGGTTAATGTACTCCAGGAACATTTCCTCATCCATGGTACCGCAGCATTGCCAAGGTTACGGGGTGCGGCCCTTGGTCAGCTCCACTGCGCTCATTCTACCTATGATGGCGAGCACAAGCAGGCCAACCTGTGTCCATTCAACGGGTGCTTGAACCCGATATCACCCCTGCACGCGGCCCACCTTGACACGTGCTGCTCGCCCCTGTCAGAGAGAGCCTCCAACTCACAGACCTTCGACAGGATGAAAGTGAAGAGGAACCCGCCGGAGACAGGTGAGTGTCATGCAGAATGGGACAGGTGAATGCAGATTGATGCAACACCTCTCTGTATTGGGTATGGATAGGAATGTAGCCATAAAGTCATAACTCCAAGTAATATACTGAAAGAAAGTATAAATGCTACATACAACAATTTCAATGATTATACTGAGTTACAGTTCAAATAAGGAAATCATTCAACTGAAATACATTTTTAAAAAGTGTCAAACACAATGTAGCAGCCAAGTAGGCTACTATCTATGGTGATGAAATGGACAGCACTCTCCAAGGTGAGTCAATGTATCAGCCAAGTAGGCTACTATCTATGGTGGTGAAATGGACAGCACTCTCCAAGGTGAGTCAATGTATCAGCCAAGTAGGCTACTATCTATGGTGATGAAATGGACAGCACTCTCCAAGGTGAGTCAATGTATCAGCCAAGTAGGCTACTATCTATGGTGGTGAAATGGACAGCACTCTCCAAGGTGAGTCAATGTATCAGCCAAGTAGGCTACTATCTATGGTGATGAAATGGACAGCACTCTCCAAGGTGAGTCAATGTATCAGCCAAGTAGGCTACTATCTATGGTGGTGAAATGGACAGCACTCTCCAAGGTGAGTCAATGTATCAGCCAAGTAGGCTACTATCTATGGTGGTGAAATGGACAGCACTCTCCAAGGTGAGTCAATGTATCAGCCAAGTAGGCTACTATCTATGGTGGTGAAATGGACAGCACTCTCCAAGGTGAGTCAATGTAGCAGCCAAGTAGGCTACTATCTATGGTGATGAAATGGACAGCACTCTCCAAGGTGAGTCAATGTATCAGCCAAGTAGGCTACTATCTATGGTGGTGAAATGGACAGCACTCTCCAAGGTGAGTCAATGTATCAGCCAAGTAGGCTACTATCTATGGTGGTGAAATGGACAGCACTCTCCAAGGTGAGTCAATGTAGCAGCCAAGTAGGCTACTATCTATGGTGGTGAAATGGACAGCACTCTCCAAGGTGAGTCAATGTAGCAGCCAAGTAGGCTACTATCTATGGTGGTGAATTGGACACCACTCTCCAAGGTGAGTCAATGTAGCAGCCAAGTAGGCTACTATCTATGGTGGTGAAATGGACAGCTCTCTCCAAGGTGAGTTAATGTAGCAGGAAGTAGGCTACTATCTATGGTGGTGAAATGGACACCACTCTCCAAGGTGAGTCAATGTAGCAGCCAAGTAGGCTACTATCTATGGTGGTGAAATGGACAGCACTCTCCAAGGTGAGTCAATGTAGCAGCCAAGTAGGCTACTATCTATGGTGGTGAAATGGACAGCACTCTCCAAGGTGAGTCAATGTAGCAGCCAAGTAGGCTACTATCTATGGTGGTGAAATGGACAGCTCTCTCCAAGGTGAGTTAATGTAGCAGGAAGTAGGCTACTATCTATGGTGGTGAAATGGACAGCACTCTCCAAGGTGAGTTAATGTAGCAGCCAAGTAGGCTACTATCTATGGTGGTGAAATGGACAGCTCTCTCCAAGGTGAGTTAATGTAGCAGGAAGTAGGCTACTATCTATGGTGGTGAAATGGACAGCTCTCCCCAAGGTGAGTCAATGTAGCAGCCAAGTAGGCTACTATCTATGGTGGTGAAATGGACACCACTCTCCAAGGTGAGTCAATGTAGCAGCCAAGTAGGCTACTATCTATGGTGGTGAAATGGACAGCTCTCTCCAAGGTGAGTTAATGTAGCAGGAAGTAGGCTACTATCTATGGTGGTGAAATGGACAGCTCTCCCCAAGGTGAGTCAATGTAGCGGTGGAACAAATATAACATTATCGGAATATAACTTCTCCATCCATGCTGAATCTGACTCACTAGTGGGCCTACTAGCTAGTGGAGATGCCGGTGGTGATGCTGAACTGGCGGGATTAGCATCACCATCAGGAACACTTTGCCCCTCACTCCTCTCCTCCGGCACTGACAGTTCTCTGACTCATTCTGGGTTTGATTCACCATCTTTCTCTGGATTGTTGGACATGAAAAATGTCTAACTCGATTGTCTTTTCTTCTACATTTTTATTTGTCTTTCCCACAATTCAAATTCAGTAGGGAGACGACTAGACTAGCCTATGTGACATGATTACGTAGGGACCTCTTCATTAGCTGACCACCACTACCAAGACCTGAGTCAAGATCAGTTACTTACCCAACCAGCCCTCTCCATTACCCCTACGTACAAATAAGAAAGCAGGTTTGGAATCAGTTTGGCAGGATAGGATGATTACACAGAAGGATCACTGCGCTTGAGAAGGAGTTAATCTTCAACAAGTACCTGACCCGGGTACGGTGCGTGGAGATCACCACAGCGTTTCAGCTAAATGAGACTCAGGTCAAAATCTGCTTCCAGAGTCGCCGGATGAAACAGAAGAAGCGTGAGAGGGAAGGCCTGCTGCCCAACAAAGCCCCTGCGTCAGACCTGGTGATAGCTGACGATGCCGAGTCTGAGAAGTCCCTCTATGCCCCTTCCACCTCCTCTCCCGCCTCTTCAGCAGTGTCCTCTGGGAGTTAAAGAACCCTTACCTCATGGAAACAATGGTCTACATATACCAAAGACGATATACATGTCCTAACTCGGATATGTTCAATTATTTCTAAAAGAGCAAATATAAAAAAAAGTATGCACTACTTGGGGGATACTGAGACAGCGAGAGTGGACAAAGAGATTGGACGATTGTCCAGGCTAGGTGGTTAATCTATGGCAGAGATAGACAACCCTGTTACAGGAGTGCCACAAGTACTTCAGGATTATGTCCCTACTAGGCACCACACTGAGCTACTTAGCTAATTGATATGTTGAGTGATTGCCTAAATTCAACACACTTGGTCTTCCAGGTCAGTTAAATCAAAAACTTGAAGGACCAGGGTTGCCCACCGCTGATCTATGGTGTTGAAATTTCAGCCCGTTCTCTTATGGAACACACCAAGAGGTGCCGATTCTGCAGGTTCCAGATTACGTTTGGACCAGGGGAAATGTGGAACCTATACTGTCCACTACTTGAGCGACTACTAGTAGGTTTGCGGCTTGACTAACAACTTATATATGTCCTTTATCTTTAGCAACTGTAACTTCAGTTCTAGGGTAAATGAGTTGAAATTTAATAGACTGAGAACAGAACTACCGCTACATTATTATTGCACCTACTGGTGGGGAGGGAGTAACACAGTCTTGGGACTGGAGTAACAGGTGGCGAGAAGTGCACAATATCTGTCTAATCTCCATGTTTCTGGTTTGTAATGCTCCTTACTTTACAAATGTACTATAAGACATAATTTAATGTTTGTGTTGATTTGAATAATTAATGCTATAGGTTTCGAAATGTATGAAAATGAACCATGTCTCAACATCCAGTGTTGCGCAACCACAATATTTTGCATGACAATATTAATCAGACTAAAATGGGTCACATAGTAGAAATTTGAACCGTACTTTTCTCATCTCACTATAATGGTAATGTAGAAGGATGTCTCTCACCATTTTCAATGACTATTCATACTTAGCCCTAACAATCAGGTGCACTCCAGATGTCCTTGTCACTTGATAAAATAAACATTTCTATTCTCTTCACAAATGGGAAACTAACGAGGCTCATCCCATTTCTATGGCTTGACGAGGTACTTAACCCCCATCTTCATAAAGAGATATATTTTTAACCACTAAACCCGTCGATGAAAACTTATGTGAGAAAATGATCCATCAAGACAATTGATTAAGAAATAATGATTTTGTTTATTTATTTAACCTTTATTTACCTAGGCAAGTTAATCAAGAACAAATTCTTATTTACAATGACGGCCTACCAAAAGGCAAAAGGCCTCCTGCGGGGACGGGGGCTGGGATTAAAACACACACACACATATATATATATATATATATATATATATATAGGACAAAACACACATCACGACAAGAGAGACAACACAACACTACATAAAGAGAGACCTAAGACGACAACATAGCAAGGCAGCAACGCATGACAGCACAGCATGGTAGCAACACAACATGACAACAACATGGTAGCAACACAAAACGTGGTACAAACATTATTGGACACAAACAACAGCACAAAGGGTCAAATAGGTAGAGACAACAATACATCACACAAAGCAGCAACAACTGTCAGTAAGACTGTCCATGTGGGGTCTTTGAATGAAGAGATTGAGATAAAACCGACCAGTTTGAGTGTTTGCTGCAGCTCGTTCCAGTCGTTAGATGCAGCGAACTGAAAAGAGGAGCGACCCAGTGATGTGTGTGCTTTCGGGGCCTTTAACAGAATGTGACTGGCAGAATGGATGTGGTATGTGGAGGATGAGGGCTGCAGTAGATATCTCAGATAGGGGTGAGTGAGGCCTAAGAGGGTTTTATAAATAAGCATCAACCAGTGGGTCTTGCGACGGGTATACAGCGATGACCAGTTTACAGAGGAGTATAGAGTCCTATAAAGAGCATTGGTGGAAAATCTGATGGTCGAATGGTAAAGAACGTCTAGCCACTCAAGAGCACCCTTACCTGTCGATCTATAAATTATGTCTCCGTAATCTAGATGGTCATCTGAATCAGGGTTAGTTTGGCAGCTGGGGTGAAAGAGGAGCGATTACGATAGAGGAAACCAAGTCTAGATTTAACTTCAGCCTGTAGCTTTGATATGTGCTGAGAGAAGGACAGTGTACCATCTAGCCATACTACAATGTACTTGTATGAGGTGACTACCCCAGGCTCTAAACCATCAGAGGTAGTAATCACACTTGTGGGGAGAGGAGCATTCTTCTTACCAAACCACATGACCTTTGTTTTGGAGGTGATCAGAACAAGGTTAAGGGTAGAGAAAGCTTGTTGGACACTGAGAAAGCCTTGTTGTAGAGCATTTAACACAAAATCCGGAGAGGGGCCAGCTGAGTATAAGACTGTATAATCTGCATATAAATGGATGAGAGAGCTTCCTACTGCCTGAGCTATGTTGTTGATGTAAGTTAAGAAGAGCGTGGGCCCTAGGATCGAGCATTGGGGTACTCCCTTGGTGACAGGCAGTGGCTGAAACAGCAGATTTTCTGATTTTATACACTGCACTCTTTGAGAGAGGTAGTTAGCAAACCAGGTCATAGACCCCTCAGAGACACCAAAACTCCTTAGCCAACAAGAATGAGAGAATACTATAGACATCAAGAAAGCCAGTTAGTTGATTATTGAAAAGTTTTTCCAACACTTGATAAACAGGGCAAAATAGAAATAGGCCTTTAACAGTTAGGATCAGCTTGATCTCCCCCTTTAAATAAAGGACGAACCGTGGCTGACTTCCAAGCAATGGGAACCTCCCCAGAAAGGAGAGACATGTTAAAAAGGTTGGAGATAGCCTTGGCGATGATAGGGGCAGCAACCTTAAAGAAGAAAGGGTCTAAACCGTCTGACCCAGAGGGTTTTTTGGGGTCAAGTTTCAGGAGCTCCTTTAGGACCTCAGACTCAGTGACTGCCTGCAGGGAGAAACTTTGTTACGGAGCAGGGGAAAAAGATGGAGAAGCATCGGATATAGTCATATTAGAAGGGGTAGGAGTTGAGGAAAAGTTGGGCAGGCAAGGAGGCATGGCTGAGTGAAATAGGAATCCTGACTTAATGAAGTGGTGATTAAAGAGCTCAGCCATGTGTTTCTTGTCATTAACAATCACATCATCAACTTTAAGGGACATGAGGAGGGTTTATTCTCCAGGTCTTTAACCGTTTCCAGAACTTCTTGGGGTTAGACCCACAGAGAGAGAACTGCTCCTTAAAGTAACTAAGTTTGGCATTCCAGATAGCCTGAGTGCACTTATTTCTCATTTGCCTGAACGAGAGCTAGTCAGCCCGAGTATGTGTGTGCCGAGCCTTTTGCCAAATGCAATTCTTGAGGTGGAGGAACTCTCCAAGATCACAGTTGAACCAGGGGCTCAACCTGTTTTTAATTCAAATTTGAATTCAAATTGAACAATACCACTGAAAATATCAAAAAAGAAGGTCCAAGCATCTTCGACAGCATGTCGAGCATGTCCCAGTTTAGGTCACCTAGCAGGACAAATTCAGACTTAGTTTAAGGGGCCAGGAGAGAGCGTAGGGCAGGTAGGGTACAGGCCGGTGCTGATGGAGGACGTTAGCACCCAGCAAGAGTCAACATAGAGCTATTTGAAAGTGTAATACTTAAAACTAGCAAATCAAATTGTTTGGGGACAGACTTGGTGGAGACAACCGAGCACTGAAGGCGATCATTGGTAAAGATTGCCACTCCCCACCTTTGGAAGATCTGTCTTGCCGAAAAAGGTTATAACCAGAAAGGTTAACATCAGTGTTCAAAACACTCTTTCTTAACCACGTCTCAGTAATGACCAACACATCTGGATTGGAGCTGTGAACCCACACTTTCAATTTATCAATTTTTAGGTAATGAGCTTCTAGTGTTAACGTGCAGAAAACCCAGGCTTTTACGAGAGCAGAAATCAGTGAAGCAGATATCAGAGCACATGTCTGAATTGGGGCTAGCTACAGTAGGTGGGCCAGGGTGTACATGCACATTTCCAGATATCATCAACAGTAATACAATCAAGGCACGGCATAGTACAGGGAGAGCTCTGCTGTGCTGATTTATGATATCTGAATGTGCATCAGATAGCAACAAGATCATATTGTACAGCAATTTCATCAGGTAACTTGAATACAAAGCCAGCAAGAGGTGGTTAGAATGAGATGGGAGGCCAAAAGATCGTGTAACCAATAGAGAGTCAGAGTCCTGAGTGTGGGAACAAGCATAGTCTGTCCCACAGTCGGGTAAAGAAAGTTTGTAGTCAACAAAGCAGGCAAATAGTGAAATAGAAAAATGCATAAGATTAAACAATATATATATAACGACTTGGGGCTAGCCATTGAATGTTCAGAGTTACTCGCCCCAACAGTGCCTGTGTGTTGGAGGCGAGCAAAAGCTCAGGAGAGAGGAAGGGGGGGGTGGTGTGAAGGTAGGGGGAGACAACCAGGGCAGACGGTGAACAGATCACCAGGTGGAATCCAAGCAGCAGTGCAGCAGGCAAAGGGAGTAGGTGTCACATCCATTTGGGAGAAGCTTTTATTTCTGGAGAGAGATTTCCTGTAGAAAATGCCATTCTAGTGATGTCATATATAATGTTTAAACATTCAGTCACTTGTTCATATTTTGCTAACAGTATACAAGCAATATGAACTAGAGGAGACATTGGCCTTTTGCTTAAACTTATATTTTATTTTATTCCAGATCATCAGTTATCATTGTGCTATTTTCGTCCCATCCGTCTCTTCTCCCAGACAAACACCCACGACTAGCCAGCATGATACTTGAAACCAACGCTGTCATTTAGTCACTAGATGGGGTAAGAAAATGACCTGTTTGGAACCTGAAACAACTAAACAAAGCTCAACAACAGAAAAACACTTCCGGGTCTGTTTTTTAAAAACTTACTGTACATCGCTCATAACCATAACTGGGAGAAACATGGTGGGACTGGGCTAAGTTTTTGCAGGGAGCTCGTCTTCCGCATTAGGAACATGCTGACTTCACTACCTCATTGTAGCTTCTGTCTTATCTGAGAAAATGGGCATGCTACTTTCACCTCTTGTTACTTTAGTCCTGGCTCTACCTTAATTCTATTACTGCAGTTATGCCATGGGTTGGCGTTGTATTTGGAGATTAGGTTGTGTAATTTGTGGTTTGAACAGTGTAAAATATCTAACCAGCCTATGGAGTTGTGAGTTCAAATTTGTCCGATTTGTATTCCACTCGTACGTTCGTGTGTAATGCTATACTCTCCCATGTCAAAAGCTGCCGAGTGTACGTACCATTGTTACGTAACGAGCTGGACTAAAGAAATACCTGTGTATCAAATTGACTAATTGAAAAATGCATCACTGACACAGACAGTTGGTTGCACTTGAAGTTGTGTTTTACGTCACAATCAGCAAGGAGAACTCATATGGAATCACTGCTGGTACATTCTTAGAATACCTACTGAATCATGTTCAAACATGTGTTTCTGGCCTGTGTTTGTAGCCTGCTATCCTAGTGTTGTGTGTCAGTCTGAATGTATTGTGTGAGGTTTGCATGATATGCCACACTTTCATGTCGACTATACTTGATTGGACACTGAGTTTTATCAGTTAGGAGGTTGATTATGTATTATATGCTTGTGTCTGTTACTATCTATTCGAGCAGAGCACATGAAAAGTGTTTTTCAGCATGTTGTTTATGGGTCAGAATACGTGTATTAAAGTGCTTTTGCCTCTATGACTTTTGTAGATATGTTTATTGTGACGCAAACGGTGCAGGCCCTTTGTCTTGCCATGTACGACCAAACTTGGATCTCTCATCAATATAATAATAATTATTATTACTATTTTTTATAGCGCTTTTCATTACAAAGACAATCTCAAAGACACTGTAAAAATGTATAAAAGATCTGTCAGGTCTTGGGCGAAGGTCTTCCACAGATTCAGATGATAATGTGTTGTTCAGACAGGCAGTTCAGAAAGGCTGGGCAGTAGTTTAAGAGGAGGGAGCAGCACCAGTTAGTTAGACAGGTCCAGACTCGTAGCTCTTCATCAGGCAGTTCAGAAAGGCTGGGCAGTAGTTTAATAAGAGGAGGGAGCAGCACCAGTTACTTAGACAGGTCTGGACTCTGAGCTCTTCATCAGGTTTGTTGTCTCCTCCTCCTCTGTAGTTAGGCTGGATAGTCCCCTACTCAAGTGTAGCACCCATCTGAGTGATGCTTCGGCAGCTATAAGCGCCAGAAAGACCGCTACACCTCGGCAGTAGTCAGGAAACAGTCCACTATGAGGCAGGCCTCTCTCAACCCCACATCACAGTCCACATCAGTCATGAAACCAGGATCAGCCTAGTCTTATAGACTAGACATAACATAGTAAATCTAAATCTGGGACACTCAAAATTAGTACGATATATTTTGTTTGAAATGCCGAAATAAGACATATGGTTACTTAAGGCAGAAACAAAAGTAGGGTAGTTGGTCGGGATCGATGGGTGGGTTTATAACATGAACGTCTAGCAACCCAAAAGTTGCAAATTTGAATGTCATCACGGACAACTTTAGCATTTTAGATAATTAACAACTTTTCAACTACTTACTACTTTTGAACTACTTAGCACGTTAGCTAAGCCTTCCCTAAACCTAACCTTAACCATAATCCTTTCAGCTAACCCTCCCCCTAACCCTGAACCTAACTTTAACTGTTAAACCTAACTCCTAAACTTAACCCTAACACCTAACCCTAAGCCCAGACTAGCTAACGCTAGCCACCTAGCTAGAATTCATAACATATCATATATTTAGTAAATTCATAACATAATGTACACTACCGTTCAAAAGTTTGGGGTCACTTAGAGATTTCCTTGTTTTTGAAAGAAAAGCAAAATGTTTGTCCATTAAAATAACATCAAACTGATCAGAAATACAGTGTAGACATTTTTAATGATGTAAATGACTATTGTAGCTGGAAACGGCAGATTTTTTAATGGAATATCTAAATAGGCCTACAGAGGCCCATTGTCAGCAACCATCACTCCTGTGTTCCAATTACAAAAGGGTTTTCTAATGATCAATTAGCCTTTTAAAATGATAACTTGGATCAGCAAACACAACGTGCCATTGGAACACAGGAGTGATGGTTGCTGATAATGGGCCTCTGTACTCTGATGTAGATATTCCATAAAAAATCTGCTGTTTCCAGCTACAATAGTCATTTGCAACATTACAATGTCTACACTGTATTTCTGATCAGTTTGATGTTATTTTAATGGGAAAAAATGTGATTATCTTTCAAAAACAAGTACATTTACAAGTGTACATTTTGCAATTTCATAACATATAATACAATTGTAATTTGTAACATATCACATGAAATCTGTGATTGACATCCACAAAGTAATACATACCATACAAAATGTAACTCATCATAGTAAATGGAGTCTCGGATTTATGTACAGAATAATACGAAATGCTTTGAGACCAGGTTATCAGAGTAGATGAAAAAATGCCAGTGCTATATTGATGCATCAAATGATGAGTAGCCAGCTAGCTACTTAACTACCAAGCCAAGCCAAACTATCTGATTTGTTATTAATCCAGCAACTCCACGGGTCAAGATTACCAGATAGTGTAGCTCAGAAACACTCAAGAAGTCAAGAAAAAAAAAGTTTGTTGAAGAAATATGACACAGAGAAGTTTTTTAATGACAAAGGAGACCAGTGGAAAGTAAGACACAAGGGCTCATAGAGGCTTGTACAATAGTGTTCTTTTTTTCTATATAAGAGCATTGCAAGTTTATAAACCTATTGTCACACCCTGACCATAGTTTGCTTTGTATGTTGCTATGTTTTGTTTGGTCAGGGTGTGATCTGAGTGGGCATTCTATGTTGTGTGTCTAGTTTGTCTGTTTCTATGTTTGGCCTGATATGGTTCTCAATCAGAGGCAGGTGTTAGTCATTGTCTCTGATTGGGAACCATATTTAGGTAGCCTGTTTGGTGTTGGGTTTTGTGGGTGATTGTTTCCTGTGTTAGTGTTTGTGCCACACGGGACTGTTTTGGGGTTTTCACTTTGTTGTTTTCACTTTGTTGTTTTCACTTTGTTGTTTTCACTTTGTTGTTTTGGTTATGTGTTCATGTTCAGTTTTCTAATTAAAAAACCATGGACAACTACCGCGCTGCATTTTGGTCCGCCTCTCCTTCCCAGGAAGAACCGCGTTACACCTATGAGAATGACCCGACCATAAGAATAGGCTACACTAAAATACACTCTTAGAAAAAAGGTTTTGGATAAAACGAAAAAGGGTTATATATACTTGCTTCATATATGGCACCCCTAAAGGTTCTATATAGGACCCTTTTTTAGGGGGGTTCTTTAATCAGAACCCCAGGGGTGCTTCTTCACTGAACCAACATTGGTTCCGTATATAACCCTTGGATATGGAACCAATTTTGGATCAATAAAGAGGTGCCATATATGAAGCAAGCATAGAACCCTTTTTAGTTCAATCTATAACCTTTTGTTCAACGAGTGTAGCTTAACCAACTGGGCACAGATGTCAATTCAACTTCTATTCCACATTTGGTCAACGTAACTGAATTGAAATGACTTGGAAACAACGTTGATTCATCCAGTGTGTGCCCAGTGGGAAGGTTTTTCAGTCCAACGGTAGTATGTCTCCAGCATAGGGCTTTAAGCGTTCCACTAAAACGCTCTCAATGCATGCAGCAGTGATCGCATTGCCCCTGTCTCATGGGGTAAGCATTATTGGCATAATAAAGGCAGGTTTATCCATGGAGGGGATAAGAGCGCTAACATCATTGTCATTCGCGATGACAACCTTATCGAGCTGCTGGCTTATTGAATGGACGAAAAGAAAGGCCATTGATTAAAACATCGAGAGGATGATATTGACACAAATGCGCCCTTGAAGGTTGAACATGAGCAGTGACTTGGTTGTGGCAATACACATACAAGTAAGTATTGCAATGTCCATTGCTGTTCTGGTTAGTGTTAATTGGCTTATTTCACTGTAGAGCCTCTAGCCCTGCTCATTATACCTTATCCAACCTTTCAGTTCCACCACCCACACATGCGATGGCATCACCAGGTTTCAATGATGTTTCTAGAGACAATATCTCTCTCATCATCACTCAATACCTAGGTTTACCTCCACTGTAATCACATCCTACCATACCTTTGTCTGTACATTATACCTTGAAGCTATTTTATCACCCCTAGAAACCTCCTTTTACTCTCGGTTCCGGACGTTCTAGACGACCAATTCTCATAGCTTTTAGCCGTACCCTTATCCTACTCCTCCTCTGTTCCACTGGTGATATAGAGGTGAATCCAGGCCCTGCAGTGCCTAGCTCCACTCCTATTCCCGAGGCGCTCTCTTTTGATGACTTCTGTAACCGTAATAGCCTTAGTTTCATGCATGTTAACATTAGAAGCCTCCTCCCTAAGCTTGTTTTATTCACTGCTTTAGCACACTCTGCCAACCCGGATGTTCTAGCCATGTCTGAATCTTGGCTTAGGAAGACCACCAAAACTTCTGAAATCTCCATTCCGAACTACAAAATTTTCAGACAAGATGGAACGGCCAAAGGGGGCGGTGTTGCAATCTACTGCAGAGATAGCCTGCAGAGTTCTGTCCTACTATCCAGGTCTGGACCCAAACAATTTGAAATACTACTTTTAAAAATCCACCTCTCTAAAAACAAGTCTCTTACTGTTGCCACCTGCTATAGACCACCCTTCACCCCCTGCTCTGGACACCATATGTGAACTGATTGCCCCCCATCTATCTTCAGAGCTTGTGCTGCTAGGCGACCTAACTGGAACATACTTAACACCCCAGCCATCCTACAATCTAAGCTTGATGCCCCCAATCTCACACAAATTAACAATGAACCTGCCAGGTACCACCCCAAAGCCGTAAACACGGGCACCCTCATAGATATCATCCTAACCAACTTGCCCTCTAAATACACCTCTGCTGTTTTCAACCAAGATCTCACGATCACTGCCTCATTGCCTACATCCGTAACGGGTCAGCGGTCAAATGACCTCCACTCATCACTGTCAAACGCTCCTTGAAACATTTCAGCGAGCAGGCCTTTCTAATCGATCTGGCCTGGGGTATCCTGGAAGGATATTGACCTCAGTCAGTAGAGGATGCCTGTTTTTTTTAAATGCCTTCCACACCATCTTAAATAAGCATGCCCCTTTCAAGAAATGTAGAACCAGGAACATATATAGCCCCTGGTTCTCTCCAGACCTGACTGCCCTTAACCAACACAAAAACATCCTATGGCGTTCTGCATTAGCATCGAACAGCCCCCGTGATATGCAACTTTTCAGAAACCAATACACACAGGCAGTTAGAAAAGCCAAGGCTAGATTTTTCAAGCAGAAATTTGCTTCCTGCAACACAAACTCAAAAAAGTTCTGGGACACTGTAAAGTCCATGGAGAGTAAGAACACCTCCTCCCAGTTGCCCACTGCACTGAGGATAGGAAACACTGTCACCACCGATAAATCCACTATAATTGAGAATTTCAATCAGCATTTTTCTACGGCTGGCCATGCTTTCCACCTGACTACCCCTACCCCGGTCAACAGCACTGCACCCCCCACAGCAACTCGCCCAAGCCTTCCCCATTTCTCCTTCTCCCAAATCCAGTCAGCTGATGTTCTGAAAGAGCTGCAAAATCTGGACCCCTACAAATCAGCCGGGCTAGACAATCTGGACCCTTTCTTTCTAAAATTATCTGCCGAAATTGTTGCAACCCCTATTACCAGCCTGTTCAACCTCTCTTTCGTGTCGTCTGAGATTCCCAAAGATTGGAAAGCAGCTGCGGTCATCCCCCTCTTCAAAGGGTGGGACACTCTTGACCCAAACTGCTACAGACCTATATCTATCCTACCCTGCCTTTCTAAGGCCTTCGAAATCCAAGTCAACAAACAGATTACCAAATATTTCGAATCCCACCATACCTTCTCCGCTATGCTATTCAGAGCTGGTCATGGGTGCACCTCAGCTACGCTCAAGGTCCTAAACGATATCTTAACCGCCATCGATAAGAAACAATACTGTGCAGTCATATTCATTGACCTAGCCAAGGCTTTCGACTCTGTCAATCACCACATCCTCATCGGCAGACTCGATAGCCTTGGTTTCTCAAATGATTGCCTCGCCTGGTTCCCCAACTATTTCTCTGATAGAGTTCAGTATGTCAAATCGGAGGGCCTGTTGTCCGGGCAGTTTCTATGGGGGTGCCACAGGGTTCAATTCTTGGACCGACGCTCTTCTCTGTATACATCAATGATGTCGCTCTTGCTGCTGGTGAGTCTCTGATCCACCTCTACGCAGACGACACCATTCTGTATACATCTGGCCCTTCTTTGGACTCTGTGTTAACAACCCTCCAGACGAGCTTCAATGCCATACAACTCTCCTTCCGTGGCCTCCAATTGCTCTTAAATACAAGTAAAACTAAATGCATGCTCTTCAACCAATCGCTGCTTGCACCTGCCCACCCTTCCAACATCACTACTCTGGACGGTTCTGACTTAGAATATGTGGACAACTACAAATACCTAGGTGTCTGGTTAGACTGTAAACTCTCCTTCCAGACTCACATCAAACATCTCCAATCCAAACTTAAATCTAGAATTGGCTTCCTATTTCGCAACAAATCCTCCTTCACTACTCATGCTGCCAAACATACCCTTGTAAAACTGACCATCCTACTGATCCTCGACTTCGGCGACGTCATTTACATAATAGCCTCCAATACCCTACTCAATAAATTGGATGCAGTCTATCACAGTGTCATCCGTTATGTCACCAAAGCCCCATATACTACCCACCACTGCGACCTGTACGCTCTCGTTGGCTGGCCCTCGCTTCATACTCATCGCCAAACCCACTGGCTCCAGGTCATCTACAAGACCCTGCTAGGTAAAGTCCCCCCTTATCTCACCATGCTGGTCACCATAGCAGCACCCACCTGTAGCACGCACTCCAGCAGGTATATCTCTCTGGTCACCCCCAAAACCAATTCTTACTTTGGCCGCCTCTCCTTCCAGTTCTCTGCTGCCAATGACTGGAAAGAATTTCAAAAATCTCTGAAACTGGAAACACTTATCCCCCTCACTAGCTTTAAGCACCAGCTGTCAGAGCAGCTCACAGATTACTGCACCTGTACATAGCCCATCTATAATTTAGCCCAAACAACAACCTCTCCCCCTACTGTATTTATTTATTTAGCTCCTTTTTACCCCCATTAGTTCTCTCTACTTTGCCCATTCTTCCACTGCAAATCAATCATTCCAGTGGTTTACCTGCTAAATTGTATTTACTTCGCCACCATGGCCTTTTTTGCCTTTACCTCCCTTATCTCACCTCATTTGCTCACATTGTATATAGACTTATTTTTCTACTGTATTATTGACTGTATGTTTGTTTTACTCCATGTGTAATTCTGTGTTGTTGTACCTGTCGAACTGCTTTGCTTTATCTTGGCCAGGTCACAAGTGTAAATGAGAACTTGTTCTCAACTTGCCTACCTGGTTAAATAAAGGTGAAAATGTAAATATTGCAATATAAACACTCCAATGTGCCAAGTGCCAACGGTGTGCAATCGGAGTCATGTTCTTCCAGATCTCCTGTCCCCCCAAAAAAAAATACAGGACAGATGTAGGCCTGTGTCCAATATATGACCTGCAGAGAAATGTAAATATGTTGAGGTAATTCCTAATGTGCCGTTATAACACAAGAAGTGTCTGTCATAATTACTGGAGTGAATAAGGTCAGCAATAAAGGCAAGTGCTGTTTCAGCACATACACACACACAAACACACACACACACACACACACACACACACACACACACACACACACACACACACACACACACACACACACACACACACACACACACAAATGCAGTGTGTTTCAACAAGCAACAGACCTAGGCCTACCTGTGCTTAGCCTCCCAAATATTGATGGGATCAAATCTCTGACAATTTTTAGGGCCTTCCTCTGACACTGCCTGGTATAGATGTCCTGGGTGGCAGGAGCTTGGCCCCAGTGAGGTACTGGGCCTTACGCATTACCCTCTGTAGTGCCTTGCGGTCGGAGGCCAAGCAGTTGCCATACCAGGCAGTGATACAACCAGGCAGTGATACAACCATGCTCTCGATGGTGCAGCTGTCAAACCTTTTGAGGATCTGAGGACCCATGCCAAATATTTTCAGTCTCCTGAGGGAGAAAATGTTTTGTCGTGCCGTCTTCACGACTGTCTTGGTGTGCTTGGACCATGTTAGTTTGTTGGTGATGTTGACACCAAGGAACTTGAAGCTGTCAACCTGCTCATCAACAGCCCCGTCGATGAGAATGGGGGTGTGATCGGTCCTCCTTTTCCTGTAGTCTACAATCATCTCCTTTGTATAGATCACGCTGAGGGAGATGTTGTTTTCCTGGAAATAGAGATCTGTGGATCTGTTAGGGCGGAATGCAAATTGGAGTGTGTCTAGGGTTTCTGGGATAATGGTGCGTGTTATCAGTGTGTGTAATTTTGATACATGTGGGCTGGTACTAACACCTCTATTGTTCCTCATTTCAATAGCTTCTAGAAAATAAATAGAAGAAACATGCGCAGAGACTTGGTTGTGGCAATACACATACCAGTAAATACTGCAATGTAAATATTGCAATGTAAACACTGCAATGTGCCAAGTGCCAACAGTGTGCGATGGGAGTCATGTCCTTCTGGATACCCGGTCCACATTGAGGACATATGCAGGCCTATGTCCTTTGATTTATTTGAGACTTAAAGTGCATTCGAAAAGTATTCACACCCCTTGACTTTTTCCACATTCTGTTACGTTACAGCCTTATTCTAAAATGGATCAAATATTTTTTCCCTCATCAATCTACACACAGTACCCCATAATGACAAAGCGGAAACAGGTTTGTAGAAATTTTTATATATATATATATTTTTTATATATATAAAGAGAAAAATAATATAAATATTTACATAAATATTAAGACCCTTTGCTATGATACTCGAAATTGAGCTCAGGTGCATCCTGTTTCCATTGATCATTCTTGAGATGTTTCTACAACATCTGTGGTAAATTCAACTGATTGGACATGATTTGGAAAGGCACACCTGTCTATATAAGGTCTGACAGTTGGCAGTGCATATTAGAGCAAAAACCAAGCCATGAGGTCTGTAAAGCTCCGATACAAGATTGTGTCGAGGCACAGATCTGGGGAAGGGTACCAAAACATTTCTTCAGCATTGAAGGTCCCCAAGAAGACAGTTGCCTCCATCATTTTCAAATGGAAGACGTGTGGAACCACCAAGACTCTTCCTAGAGCTGGCCGTCCGGCCAAACTGAGCAATCAGAGGAGATACAAGATTGGCCTTGGTCAGGTAGGTGACAAAGAACCTGATGGTCACTCTGACAGAGCTCCAGAGTTCCTCTATGGAGAAGGTAGAACCTTCCAGAAGGACAACCGTCTCTGCAGCACTCCACCAATCAGGCATTTATGGTAGGGTGGCCAGAAGGAAGCCACTCCTCAGTAAAAGGCAAATGACAGCCTGCTTGGAGTTTGTCAAAAGGCACCTAAAGGACTCTCAGACCATGAGAAACAAGATTCTCTGTCCTGTTGAAACCAAGACTAAACTCTTTGGCCTGAATGCCAAGCCTCACGCCTGGAGGAAACCTGGCACCATCCCTGCGGTGAAGCATGGTGGAGGTAGCATCATGCTGTGGGGATGTCTTTCAGTGGCAGAGACTGGGAGATTAGTCAGGATCAAGGGAAAGATGAACAGAGAAAAGTACAGAGAGATCCTAGATGAAAACCATCTCCAGAGCGCTCAGGACCTCAGACTGGGGTGAAGGTTCACCTTACAACAGGACAGCTACCCTAAGCACACAGCCAAGACAACGGAGGAGTAGCTTTGGGACAAGTCTCTGAATGTCCTTGAGTGGCCCAGCCAGAACCTGGATTTGAACCCAATCGGAAATCTCTGGAGAGACCTGCAAATTGCTGTGCAGCGGCGCTCCCCATCCAACCTGACAGAGTTTGAGAAGATCTACAGAGAAGAATGAGAGAAACTCCCCAAACACAGGTGTGCCAAGCTTGTAGCGTCATACCCAAGAAGACTCTAGGCTGTAATCGATGCCAAAGGTGCTTCAATAAAATACACATTGTTAAAGGGTCTGAATACTTATGTGTATGTGTATGTCATATTTCCTTTTTTGTATTTTAATCATTTGAAAAAATGTATATAAACCTGTTCTTGATTCAGCATTATGGGGTATTGTGTGTAGATTGATGAGAGAAGAAAAACAACTTAATACATTTTAGAATAAGGCTGTAACTTAACAAAGTGTGAAAAAAGTAAAGGGGTCTGAATACTTTCCAAATGCACTGTATGTCCAATCAAACACATACACACACACACACACACACACACACACACACACACACACACACACACACACACACACACACACACACACACACACACACACACACACACACACACACACACACACACACACACACACACACACACACACACACACAAATACAGTGTTTCAACAAGCAAGGGACTGCCTTAGGCCTATTTGTGCTTAGCCTCCCAAATGTTCAGTGTGTGTAATTTTGATACATGTGGGCTGGTACTAACACCTCTATTGTTCCTCATTTCAATAGCTTCTAGAAAATAAATAGAAGAAACATGGGCAGTGACTTGGTTGTGGCAATACACATACAAGTAAATACTGCAATGTAAATATTGCAATGTAAATACAGCAATGTGCCAAGTGCCAACAGTGTGCGATGGCAGTCATGTCCTTCTGGATGCCCGGTCCACATTGAGGAGGGAAATTACAGGACATATGCAGGCCTATGTCATTTGATTTATTTGAGACTTACAGTGCATTCGGAAAGCATTCACACCCCTTGACTTTTCCCCCATTTTGTTACGTTACAGCCTTATTCTAAAATTGATTAAATCATTTCCCCTCGTCAATCTACACACAATACCCCATAATGACAAAGCGGAAACAGGTTTTTTAGAAACGTTTGCATATTTATAAAAAATATAAACAGAAATTCCTTATTTACATAAGTATTCAGACCCATTGCTATGAGACTATAAATTGAGCTCAGGTGCATCCTGTTTCCATTGATCATCCTTGAGATGTTTCTACAACATCTGTGGTAAATTCAATGGACTGGATATGATTTGGAAAGGCACGCACCTGTCTATGTAAGGTCCCACAGTTGACAGTGCATGTCAGAACAAAAACCAAGCAATGAGGTCGAATGAATTGTCTGTAGAGCTCAGAGACAGGATTGTGTTGAGGCAAAGATATAGGGAAGGGTACCAAACATTTCTGCAGCATTGAAAGTCCCCAAGAAGACAGTGGCCTCCATCATTCTTAAATGGAAGAAGTTTGGAACCACCAAGACTCTTCTTGGAGCTGTCCGCCTGGCCAAACTGAGCAATCGGGGAAGAAGGGCCTTGGTCAGGGAGGTGACCAAGAACCTGATGGTCACTCTGACAGAGCACCAGAGTTCCTCTGTGGAGATGGGAGAACCTTCCAGAAGGACGATCATCTCTGCAGCCAGACGGATGCCACTCCTCAGTAAAAGGCACATGACATCCCCCTTGGAGTATGCCAAAAGGAACCTAAAGGACTCTCAGACCATGAGAAACAAGATTCTCTGCTCTGAAAACCAAGATTGAACTCTTTGGCCTGATGGTGGACCTGGCACCATACGGTGAAGCATGGTGGTGGCAGCACTATGCTGTGGGGATGTTTTTCAGTAGCAGGGACTGGGAGACTGGTCAGGATTGAGGGAAAGATGAACAGAGAAAAGTACAGAGAGATCCTAGATGAAAACCATCTCCAGAGCGCTCAGGACCTCAGACTGGGGCGAAGTAACCTTACAACAGGACAACGACCCAAAGCACACAGCCAAGACAACGCAGGAGTAGCTTCGGAACAAGTCTCTGAATGTCCTTGAGTGGCCCAGCCAGAGCCCGGATTTTAACCTGATTGTACATCTCTGGAGAGACCTGCAAATTGCTGTGCAGTAACACTTCCCAGCCAACCTGACAGAGCTTGAGAAAATCTGCAGAGAAGAATGAGAGAAAGTGACCCAAACACAGGTGTGCCAAGATTGTAGCGTCATACCCATGAAGACTTGCAGCTGGAATCGATGCCAAAGGTGCTTCAACAAAATACTGGGTAAAGGGTCTGACTACTTATGCAAATTTGCTATTTCATTTTTTTCGTAAATGCATTTGCAAACATTTCTAAAAACCTGTTCTTGCTTCAGCATTATGGGGTATTGTGTGTAGATTGATGAGAAAAAAAACAATTTAATACATTTTAGAATAAGGCTGTAACTAAACAAAATGTGGAAAAAGTCAAGGGGTCTGAAAACTTTCTGAATGCACTGTATGCCCAATAAATTGCGTACAGAGAAATATAAATATGTTGAGGTAATTCACAAGGTGTCATTATTATGCAAGAAGCATCTGTCATAATGATGGAGTGTATAAAGTCAGTAATAAAGTCAGGAGCTGAAACACAAACACACACAGACACATACGCACACACACACACACACACACACACACACACACACACACACACACACACACACACACACACACACACACACACACACACACACACACGCACGCACGCACGCACGCACGCACGCACGCACGCACATGCACACACACAACACATGCACGCACACATGCTCACACACACACACATGCTCACACACACACACATGCTCACACACACACATGCTCACACACGCACATGCTCATGCACACACACACACACACACACACACACACACCAATATTTTCCATTAGGTTCTCAAAACAAGGTTAAAAATGCAGCGTTTCAAAAAGCAACGGACTAGGTCTATGTGCTTAGCCTCCCAAATGTTGACTGGGTTCCGTGTGTTATTTTAATACATGTGGGCTGGAACTAACACCTCTATTGTTACTCATTTTAATAGCTTCTAGAAATTAAATACATGAAAATGATATGAAAATGAACCAGAACAGTGGGCTTTGTAATTGATCAACATCACAACTCTCAAATCAATCTGACTTTTTGCATGTGTCTTTTGAATTTGGATTGCAACCATGTGTATTTGGTTATCTGCTGTTGTAAAGTGGCTTAGCAAAAGATTGGCATGAATTTGATGAGTTTCAAGCTGTCTCAAAACAGCAAGTGATCCATTAATCATGATTCGATTTCAACCTCGAGCTCTTCTTTTTATGGCAGGATCGACTCTCACCTTGCACACCAGAAATGAAAACATCAAAAGAAATAGAATAGACCTATATGCCAGCTAGCAGACATGTTTTCATTGATAATTGGAAAATTAAGTGTTCAAATGTAGGCAATTGATCTTTAAATTAAAATCTCTATTTTTTTAGGTCAATGTGTGCATGGCATATGGACATAAGCACCTGCCACTCATTTCTAAGGTTACAACTTCACATCCAACAATAGCAACAATAGCAACAACAATTTACCTTAACCATTCGGAGTTAATTACTAACCCTCTGAAATTTGATGTTTGGGACAACTTCGAAATTTGACGTTTGAGAAACATGGATGAAGCTCTAATTCCGATCTGAGACTGTGAGAGCTGGTAGCAGCCCCCAGATTGCATGGGGCCGCTCACTTGCACACCCAGCAGATAGCAGAGACCAATGAGACTAGATGCATAAGTAATGCTATTGTATTTATTCAGTGGAGTTTGGGTCATTTTTTTGTTATTTCTAATGATAAATTATCTGTTTTTATTTCACATTGTCTGTACTGGTTTGAAATTACGGGAGCATTTGGTCAGTTTTGGACCAAAAAATCTGGATTGTTTGATTTGACATGGGCATTTTGAAGTCCCATTTAACCTTCTTTTGAGGGTAAAATCCAAAAAGACACCCTCATTCCTGAATAGTAGGGTTGTTTCTGTGTAAATAATCATAAAAGCCATTAGTGTGGACCCATTGATCCTTTTTTTAAGGTTAAATTCCAAAAAGGACACCCTTATTCCTGAATAGTGTTTCTGTGTAAATAGTTATAAATGTAAAAAGCAGTGTTGATCAGGGGTTTGGTATTTGTGTTGGGTGATAGAGCATACCGGTCATGTTGGTCGGTTGTCCAGCCTCATTCAAACAGGACAACCAGCTATTTTAGGCCCTAGGCTGTGCACAGTCAAAGTATATACACTGTATGCTATTTAGATCTATACATATAGGCCTATGTTATTTAGACCTATACATATAGGCCTATGCTATTTAGACCTATACATATAGGCCTATGTTATTTAGACCTATACATATAGGCATATGTTATTTAGACCTATACATATAGGCCTATGCTATTTAGACCTATACATATAGGCCTATGTTATTTAGACCTATACATATAGGCCTATGTTATTTAGACCTATACATATAGGCCTATGTTATTTAGACCTATACATATAGGCCTATGCTATTTAGACCTATACATATAGGCATATGTTATTTAGACCTATACATATAGGCCTATGCTATTTAGACCTATACATATAGGCCTATGTTATTTAGACCTATACATATAGGCATATGTTATTTAGACCTATACATATAGGCCTATGTTATTTAGACCTATACATATAGGCATATGTTATTTAGACCTATACATATAGGCCTATGTTATTTAGACCTATACATATAGGCCTATGTTATTTAGACCTATACATATAGGCCTATGTTATTTAGACCTATACATATAGGCCTATGTTATTTAGACCTATACATATAGGCCTATGTTATTTAGACCTATACATATAGGCCTATGTTATTTAGACCTATACATATAGGCCTATGTTATTTAGACCTATACATATAGGCCTATGCTATTTAGACCTATACATATAGGCCTATGTTATTTAGACCTATACATATAGGCCTATGCTATTTAGACCTATACATATAGGCCTATGCTATTTAGACCTATACATATAGGCCTATGCTATTTTCCTATAGCACACTTTTCCTACAATGGTTCATATTTGTGACCAAAAGTTCCCAATAGTCAATTAACATCATTGTCGTTTTTGCTGCTCATACTTTTGCCTACTTATAGGCCACTCGCTTTCACTCGTGAATGCTACATTTTTTTTTACCTTTATTTAACTAGACAAGTCAGTTATGAACAAATTCGTATTTACAATGACGGCCGAACATAAAAAACATCCTTTCGATAACATGTTACACCAATGTTTAGCCTGTGACATATAGAACATAACATAATAGTCTTACATTATTTAAAATACAATTATATTCCTTGCTTCACATTTTTTTTGAAATAATAGAAATATAATGTATTCAAATATTTACAATATTTGGGACTTTTCTATAATATTAAATTTGACAACAGCCTACGTCCAATATCGTTTCAAATAGTAGACATACCGTTCCGATAAACATTGTTCCTTGTTTTGGTCTCGAACCTTTCGAAATTATTATATTTGTTTTCTTTCTGCCATGAGGATAGAGACCTCTAGTTTCTATCCTTTGGGTCACGGTTCAGGCCTTTGCGTACGAAATCATTAACGCGATTACCTGTTTGGACTTGTTTAAAATGCCAAAAATGCACGAAGAACAGGGAATTAATGACATATAATAACATAGGCCTATTGGAAAATAAATGTATGTCGATGTTGATTGTAAAACATGTCAACGTAATTGTGCATGCCAGAGTGTCCTATAGCTAAAGACAACGTCGCCTGCAGGGTATTAGTCCACAAACAACGTTTAATTCATTTATTTGTAGTTTGATAATTTGAATCTCAAAAGACATGTTATTTATATATTATAATGTTCTAGTTTCATCAAAAAGAAGTTTCCTAAATAGAAAATATAATTTCCAATAATATTTGGAATTGCTCTTGCAACATTAATTCAGTAGTCTTAATTCTTCACTATTGATCCATCGTTAAATTGAAAATGTATTTTTTTTAATGCAATAATGTTTCACAACTAGGACAAACTGTCAGATATTACTATGGTCAGTGTTTCACTAGGCCTACTACTATAGCCTATACTAGTCAACATATGTTTTGCAACTACTCTACAACTATTATGGATGCTATTATATACATATCAATGTCTGTTCAGGTTATATGTAGGCTAGACTTATATGCAATTGAATTCAAAATACTTTTTGAGTGTTCTTTCCATCTGTCTATAGAGCCCTCTCCTCTCCTTTCATTATCTTCATTCATTATGTAACCTGCATGAGCCTTTTGGAACCGCTGAACTTTATCGTGCACTAGCTACAACCCCGTCAGAACCCTCCGTACCAGGGGTGATGCGGATTGGATTAGAAACACACAGTTGACCCCCAAAAGGAAACTCGGGGGTCGTTCGACGGTCACCGTTCCTCTCCGAGTTTGTTGTTACAGCAGCCCCGAACCAACACACCAGTTTACAGACCACACTGGGCAAACAACAAAGTCACAGTCTAGCTACAAAGCAATACTCAGTCTCTGTTTTAGCAGGACGCATCTGTTGTATATATAATTCACGTTTTTAAAAGCCTGCCCACTGGGCAAAAACTGTCTGAATCAACATCGTTTCCACATCATTTCAACCAGCAAATTAACGTTTTTCTCACTGCTCTGACTATTTTCCTCTGCCCATACAGGTGTAATAAAGGCCCAGTGCACTAATTTAGTGGGCATTTACATTTTTTATATGACTTTTTAAAATGTTATTCTGTGATCAGGGGGTGCTTTAGCACCCTCAGCACCCCTACTTCCCACTGCTATGCTCAGCTGGTGTTGCAGGTCGACATGATTCCATTATTAGATGGAGAGGATGAAAACCAGAACTGTTTCTGCCCTCCAGGACCAACATTAAACAGCCTTGGTATTAGAACCATTTCACTGGCTCGGGCTAGTAGATTCTGCTTACCGGTGTCTTCTTGTGCAGTTTGGTACCCATTAGGCTTGCAGATAAATCATTATGGCCTCATGATGAGGGAATTGATGTTTAAAGGCTGAAGGAGGTGAATGAAGTAGATTATGAAAATTGAAGAAATATTTCATTGTGAATCCCATCTGTATTTGGACCAGGATAGGAAGGGCAACTTGTGCCAAACCATTTGAGTGTTGGAGGACGCAATGCAACAGTTTATTCTCCAAATGTTAAATAACTTTTTGACAATGAGTGCTCACATGAAAGTTTCAAGGGAAATCAAAATATGGCTGGCCTATTTCTATTTGTCTTGAGGTATGCTAGGGTAGGCCTACTTTCAGCCATATTCTTATTTACAAACCAACCATGAAGTTTTTTACCGGGGGTAAAAGTATTTGAGCAGGTGGTTATAACTGATTTTCGGATAATTTATTATATACATGTATTACATATTTATTATATACACTCATCAAAAATATAAATGCAACATGTAAAGTGTTGGTCCCTGTTAGTGACCATTTCTCCTTTGAAAAGATAATCTGACAGGTGTGGCATATCAATAAGCTGATTAAACAGCATGATCATTACACAGGTGCACCTTGTGCAGGGACAATAAAAGGCCACTCTGAAATGTGCAGATTTGTCAAACAACACAATGCCACAGATGACTCAAGCTTTGAGGGAGCGTGTAATTGCCATGCTGACTGCAGGAATGTCCACAAGAGCTGTTGCCAGAGAATTTAATGTTAATTTCTCTACCATAAGCCATCTCCAACGTCGTTTTAGAGAATTTGGCAGTACATCTAACCGGCCTCACAAATCATGTGTATGGTGTCATGTGTGCGAGAGGTTTGCTGATGTCAACGTTCTGAACAGAGTGCCCCATGGTGGCGGTGGGGTTATGGTATGGGCAGGTATAAGCTACAGACAACGCACACAATTGCATTTTATCGATGGAAATTTGAATGCACAGGGATACAGTGATGAGATCCTGAGGCCATTCATCCGCCCCCATCACCTCATGTTTCAGCATGATAATGCATGGCCCCATGTCTCAAGGATCTGTACACAATTCCTGGAAGCTGAAAATGTCCCAGTTTTTCCATGGCCTGCACACTCACCAGACATGTCACCCACTGAGCATGTTTGGGATGCTCTGGATTGACGTGTATGACAGCATGTTCCAGTTCCCGTCAATATCCAGCAACTTCGCACAGCCATTGAAGAGGAATGGGACAACATTCCCGTGCCTGATCAACTCAATGCGAAGAAGATGTGTCGCGATGCATGAGGCAAATCTTGGCCACACCAGATACTGACTGTTTTTTTTTATCCACACCCCTACCTTTTCTTATGGTATCTGTGACCAACAGATATATATATCCTTATTCCCAGTCGTGAAATCAAGTGATTAAGGCCTAATGAATTTATTTAAATTGACTGATTTCCTTGTATGAACTGTAAATCAGTCAAATCTTTGAAATTGTTGCACGTTGCTTAATAATGTTCTCTCTCGAGGCCTCCCGGGTGGCGCAGTGTTTAAGGGCGCTGTACTGCAGCGCCAGCTGTGCCATCAGAGTCCCTGGGTTCGCGCCCAGGCTCTGTTGTATCCGGCCGTGACCGAGAGGTCCGTGGGGCGATGCACAATTGGCCTTGAGTCGCCCGGGTTAGGGAGGGCTTGGTTGGTAGGGGTGTCCTTGTCTCATCGCGCACCAGCGACTCCTGTGGCGGGCTGGGCGCAGTGTGCGCTAACCAAGGTGGCCAGGTGCACGGTGACTCCTCCGGCGCATTGGTGTGGTTGGCTTCCGGGTTGGATGCACGCTGTGTTAAGAAGCAGTGCGGCTTGGTTGGGTTGTGTATCGGAGGATGCATGACTTTCAACCTTCGTCTCTCCCGAGCCCGTACGGGAGTTGTAGCGATGAGACAAGATAGTAGCTACTACAACAATTGGATACCACGAAAAAGGGGTAAAATTAAAAAAATTATAATAATAATAATGTTCTCTCTCTCAGTGTAATGGAGCAGTTTCATACAGATTTCTTTTCTCTTTTGACTCGGTCATTAAGCTCGTAGTAAAATGTCTCCAGGAGATTTAGACCAATATAAAAACTCATCTTGTCATGTTCAATTCAGGTAAATCATTTCAAAGTTGTTTTCAATTTGACTCAAAGTACAGTATGAGTTGACACATAACAGTACCCACCTGGCACAGACATCAGTTTAACATTTCGTTTTGATTTACACTTGTTGTCACTCAACTCACTCTGACATTTTGATTTGAGCCTGGTTGAGGCAACTCCCAAACGCATTGTTAACAACAAAAAATAAATAAGCATTTGTTCAACAGTTTACTTTAGTTTCTAACTATTTTTGAATCTGTTGCACCAGGCAATGGTTTCGGGATCTATGTGGTGTTTGTCTATGTGGTCTGAGCAAGAATGATTGAGTGAGGCTGTCATGAGGTCATTTGGGTTGGCTTGCCCACTTGTTGTGCCTCCAATAAATACTGCAAAAATGTATAAAACTTAATACGTTCCATTTGTAATCCATAACCCTCTCTGAAGTTTGAAACGTTGTTTTTCATGAATCTGTCCATTTAGTTTTCTATTCATCAGACTCAGACTGGTTTTACTGAACCTGTTTTCTCTGTCAAGGTATTTTCTTCCTGACACATTTCTCTTTTTTTCTCAACGTAATTCAAAGTTGTGAAAGTGATAGCGTCTCCAAGGGCTATGCCCTAAACGGTTTGCAGTTTGGCATTGGTGCTCAATGGCAAGAATAGCAGGAGGTCATGTTTGAACATGCCAAATGTAGCCTACAATTCTGAGACACCCACCGTTGAAGTCAGTGAGCTCTCTCTCGCTAGCAATGTCTGTCTGCCTGTCTGTCTGTCTGTCTGTCTCTTTCTCTCTCTCTCGCTAGCAATGTCTGTCTGTCTGTCTGTGTGTCTGTCTGCCTGTCTGTCTGTCTGTCTGTCTGTCTGTCTGTCTGTCTGTCTGTCTGTCTGTCTGTCTGTCTGTCTGTCTGTCTGTCTCTTTCTCTCTCGCTAGCAATGTCTGTCTGTCTGTCTGTCTGTCTGTCTGTCTGTCTGTCTGTCTGTCTGTCTGTCTGTCTGTCTCTTTCTCTATCGCTAGCAATGTCTGTCTTTCTGTCTGTCTGTCTGTCTGTCTGTCTGTCTGTCTGTCTGTCTGTCTGTCTGTCTGTCTGTCTGTCTGTCTGTCTGTCTGTCTGTCTGTCTGTCTGTCTGTCTGTCTGTCTGTCTGTCTGTCTGTCTCTTTCTCTCTCGCTAGCAATGTCTGTCTGTCTGCCTGTCTGTCTGCCTGTCTGTCTGTCTGTCTGTCTGTCTGTCTGTCTGTCTGTCTGTCTGTCTGTCTGTCTGTCTGTCTGTCTGTCTGTCTGTCTGTCTGTCTGTCTGTCTGTCTGTCTGTCTGTCTGTCTGTCTGTCTGTCTGCCTGTCTGTCTGTCTGTGTGTCTCTTTCTCTCTCGCTAGCAATGTCGGTCTGTCTGTCTGTCTGTCTGTCTGTCTGTCTGTCTGTCTGTCTGTCTCAACCTATACATCTTTGTGGAACTATTTTACCTTCTATACATAACCTAGAGACCTAAACATATTATGAAGAAATGCATGATCAAGCAACACTTTCTCTACCTGTGATTAGGTATGACAGATTAGGTATGATTAGGTATCAGTCGTCGGGTAGAGAGCTGCAGAAGACTCATCTGATGGTGAATAGAAGCTGATAAAGAGATGACAGGAGGTCATCGGCAGCCATCAGAGTATCGAAGGGACAGGACACCTGAAGGTACACAGGTATTCACACACAAATACACACACGGACGCACGCATGCACGCACGCACACACACACACACACACACACAGAACAGATGTCACCGCCACAGTGTGTTATGGATACCCCTCCTCTCGAAATCCGACATATAGATTTTTGGCTCAGAGAGATGAGTGGAGTATGGGCATGCCAGAAAGTGAGAGAGAAAAAGAGGGAGAGGGAGAGAGAAAGACAGAGAGAATTCAAGAGAGTGAAATATAGGGATCACATTTACATACATCTACAGTGAATATTTAGAATATGAATTGGCTTACTGACTCTACATTGAAGATGAATTCATAATGACTATTTGCCAGGACATGAAATGTAAATCACACTCTCTCTTGTGATTTTGAAAGCTGTGCCAGGTGTCAGGAAGTAAAGGTATGGATGGGACATGAGATCCCTCTCACTACAGCTCCTGAGGGCTCCTTGCTAAGAGCCAGGTAGGCCTATGACCACACCTGATCAGCATATGTTTTGATCCACAGTACACGTAAACACCCACAGCACAAAGCCCTTAGGCCGCGTAATACAACTGATTGCAGCTATCTCACACACGCACATGCATTTGCACACTATGTTACAAATGCACACACACAATGTAGCATATACTGTAAAAAATGTCGATCAATTTTGTGTTATTTTAATGGAAAAAAATGTGATTTTCTTTAAAAAACAAGGAAAGTGAATGGTAGTGTATACTCTACATGACCAAAACTATGTGGACACTATGTAGGCAGGTCAGTTAAGAACACATTCTTATTTACAATGCCTACCGGGGAACAGTGGGTTAACTCCCTGTTCAGGAGCAGAACAACATATTTTTACCTTGTCATCTCTGGGACTTGATCTAGCAACCTTTACGGTTACTGACCAAACACTCTAACCACTAGGCTACCTGTCGCCCCAGCTACAACAGCCTCCATTCCTATGGGAAGGCTTTCCACTCCACTACATATTGGAACATTGCTGTGGGTGCTGGCTTTTATTCAGCCACAAGAGCATTAGTGAGTTCGGGCACTGATGTTGAGCGATTAGGCCTTGCTCACAGTCAGCGTTCCAATTCATCCCAAAGGTGTTCGATGGGGTTGAGGTCAGGGCTCTGTGCAGGCCAGTCAAGTTCTTCCACACCGATATCGACAAACGTTTTCTGTATGGACCTCACTTTGTCATGCTGAAACAGGAATGGGCCTTCCCAAAACTGTTGCCACAAAGTTGGAAGCACAGAATTGTCTAGAATGTCATTGTTCAGAATTACCCTTCACTGGAACTAAGGGGCCTAGCCCGAACCATGAAAAACAGTCCCAGACCCTAATTCCTCCTCCACCAAACATTACAGTTGGCACTATGCATTCGGGCAGGGAGCACTCTCCTGGCACCTGCCAAACCCAGATTCGCCCAATGGACTTCCAGATGGTGAAGAGTGATTAATCATATCAAAAATAAAATAAAATGAAATCAAACTTTATTTGTCACATGCGCCAAATACAACAAGCGTAGACCTTACTGTGAAATGCTTACTTAAAAGCCCATAACCAACAGTGCAGTTCAAGAAGAGTTAAGAAAATATTTACCAAATTAAATACATTTAAAATAAAAATATATATAAAAAGTAACACAATAACATAACAATAAGGAAGCTATGTACAGGGGGTACCGGTACTGAGTCAGTGTGCGGGGGTACAGGTTAGAGGTCATTTGTACACGTAGGTAGGGGTGAAGTGACTATGCATACATAATAAACAGCGAGGAGAAGCAGTGAACAAAACAAATGGGGAGGGGGGGGGGGGTCAATGTAATAGTCTGGTGGTCATTTGATTAATTGTTCAGCAGTCTTATGGCTTGGGGGTAGAATCTGTTAAGGAGCCTTTGGTCCTAGACTTGGCGCTCCGGTACCGCAAACCGTGCGGTAGCAGAGAAAACAGTCTATGACTTGGGTGACTGGAGTCTCTGACAATTTTATGGGCTTTCCTCTGACACCGCCTATTATATACAGTTGAAATTGGAAGTTTACAGACACTTAGGTTGGAGTCATTAAAACTCATTTTTCAACCACTCCACAAATTTCCAGTTAACAAACTATACTTTTGGTAAGTCGGTTAGGACATCTACTTTGTGCATGACACAAGTAATTTTTCCAACAATTGTTTACAGACAGATTATTTCACTTATAATTCACTGTATCACAATTCCAGTGAGTCAGAAGTTTACAGACACTAAGTTGACTGTGCCTTTAAACAGCTTGGAAAATTCCAGAAAATGATGTCATGGCATTAGAAGCTTCTGATAGGCTAATTGATATAATTTGAGTTGGATGTGTACCTGTGGATGTATTTCATAGCCTACCTTCAAACTCAGTGCCTCTTTGCTTGACATCATGGGAAAATCAAAAGAAATCGTCCAAGACCTACAATAGTACGCAAGTATAAACACCATGGGACCATGCAGCCGTCATATCGCTCAAAACCTACTTTGGCGCATGATGTGGCAGCATCATGTTGTGGGGATGCTTTGCTTCAGGAGAGACTGGTGCACTTCACAAAATAGATGGTATCATGAGGAGGAAAATTACGTGGATATATTGAAGCAACTTCTCAAGACATCAGTCAGGAAGTTAAAGCTGGGTTTCAAATGGGTCTTCCAAATGGACAATTGACAAATGGACAATGGACAAAATGACAATGGAAAAATGGACAATGACCTCAATCATTCCAAGGTTGTGGCAAAATGGCTTAAGTACAACAAAGTAAAGGTATTGGAGTGGCCATCAAAAAGCCCTGACCTCAATCCCAGAAAATTTCTGGGCAGAACTGAAAAAGCATGTGCGAGCAAGGAGGCCTACAAACCTGACTCAGTTACATCAGCTCTGTCAGGAGGAATGGGCCAAAATTCACCCAACTTATTGTGGGAAGCTTGTGGAAGGCTACCCAAAACATTTGACCCTAGTTAAACAATTTAAAGGCAACGCTACCAAATACTAATTGAGTGTTTGTAAACTTCTGACCCTCTGGGAATGTGATGAATGAAATAAAAGCTGAAATAAATCATTCTCTCCACAATTATTTTGACATTTCACAGTCTTAAAATAAAGTCTTAAAATAAAGAGGTGATCCTAACTCCTAACTGACCAATTTTAACTAAGATTAAATGCCAGAAATTGTGAAAAACTGAGTGTAAATGTATTTGGCTAAGGTGTACGTAAACTTCTGACTCCAACTGTATATTCTAGATGGCAGGAAGCTTGACCCCAGTGATGTACTTGGCCGTACGCACTACCCTCTGTAGCACCTTACGGTCAGATACCGAGCAGTTGCCATACCAGGCGGTGATGCAACCGGTCAGGATGCTCTTGGTGTTGTAGCTGTAGAACGTTTTGAGGATCTGGGGACCCATGCCAAATCTTTGCAGTCTCCTGAGTGGGAAAAGGTTTTTGTCGTGTCCTCTTCACGACTGTCTTGGTGTGTTTGGACCATGATAGTTCATTGGTGATGTGGACATCAAGGAACCTGAAACTCTCGACTCACTCCACTACAGCCCTGCTGATGTTAATGTGGGCCTATTTGGCCCTCCCTTTTCCTGTAGTCCACGATCAGCTCTACATTGAGGGAGAGGTTGTTGTCCTGGCACCACACTGCCAGGTCTCTGACCTCCTTCCTATAGGCTGTCTCATCGTTGTCGGTGATCAGGGCTACCGCTGTTGTGTCGTCAGCAAACTTAATGATGGTTATGCAGTCGTGTTTGGCCACGCAGTCATGGGTGAACAGGGAGTACAGGAGGGATCTAAGTACACACCCCCGAGGTGCCCCAGTGTTGAGGATCAGCGTGGCAGACGTGTTGTTGTCTACCCTTACCACCTGGGGGTGGCCCGTCAGGAAGTCCAGGATCCAGTTGCAAAGGGAGGTGTTTTGTCCCAAGGTCCTTAGCTTAGTGATGAGCTTCGTGGGCACTATGGTGTTGAACGCTGAGCTGTAGTCAATGAACAGCATTCTAACATAGGTGTTCCTTTTGTCCAGGTGGGAAAGGGTAGTGTGGAGTGCGATTGAGATTGCGTCATCTGTGGATCTGTTTGGGCAGTATGCAAATTGGAGTGGGTCTAGGGTGTCCGGGAGGATGCTGTTGATCTGAGCCATGACCAGCCTTTCAAAGCACTTCATGGCTACTGACGTGAGTGCTCCTGGGCATTAATCATTTAGGCAGGTTACCTTCCCTTCCTTGGGCGCAGTGACTATGGTGTTCTGCTTGAAACATGTCGGTATTACAGACTCAGTCAGGGAGAGGTTGAAAACGTCTGTGAAGACACTTGCCATTTGTTCTGCACATGCTTTGAGTACAGGTCCTGGTAATCCATCTGGCCCACAGCTTTGTGAATGTTGACCTGTTTATAGGTCTTCTTCACATCGGCTACTGAGAGCGTTATCACCAGTCATCCAGAACAGCTTGTGCTCTCGTTCATGCTTCAGTGTTACTTGCCTCGAGGCGAGCATAAAAGGCATGTAGCTCATCTGGTAGGCTTGTGTCACTGGGCAGCTCACATCTGGGTTTCCCTTTGCAGTCCATAATAGTTTTCAAGCCCTGCCACATCCGACGAGCGTCAGAGCCGGTGTAGTAGGATTCAAACTTAATCCTGTATTGACGCTTTGTTGTTTGATGGTTCGTCTGAGGGCATAGCGAGATTTCCTATAAACGTTCATAATAGTGTCCTGCTCCTTGAAAGCGGCAGCTCTAGCCTTTAGCATGATGTGGATGTTGTCTGTAATCCATGGCTTCTGGTTTGGATATGTACGTACAGTCTCTGTGGGGATGACATCGTAGAGGCACTTATTGATGAAGCCGATGACTGAGTTGGTATACTCCTCAATGCCGTTGGTTGAATCCCGGAACATATTCCAGTCTGTACTAGCAAAACAGTCCTGTAGCATTGCATCTGCTTCATCTGACCACTTCTGTATTGAGCGAGTCACTGGTACTTCCTGAATTAGTTTTGCTTGTAAGCAGGAATCAGTAGGATAGAAATATGGTCAGATTTTACAATTGGAGAGTGGGGGAGAGCTTTGTACACATCCCTGTGTATGGAGTAAAGGTGGTCTAGAGTTTTTTCCCCCTCTGGTTGCCTATTTGGTAAAAATGTGGTAAAACTGATTTAAGTTTGCCTGCCTTAAAGTCCCCAGCCACTTCGTTCTTATAGTTGAGTGCGGTCTTAGTGGCAGCATCGGTCTGTGGTGGTAAATAAACAGATATGAATAATATACATGAGAACTCTCTTGGTAGATAGTGTGGTCTACAGCTTATCATAAGGTACTCTACCTTAGGCGAGCAATACCTCGAGACATCTTTAATATTAGACATCTCACACCAGCTGTTATTGACAAAAAGACACACACACCCACCCCTCGTCTTACCAGACGTAGCATCTCTGTTCTGCCGGTGCATGGAATATCCCTCCAGCTCTACAGTGGGGAGAACATGTATTTGATACACTGCTGATTTTGCAGGTTTTCATACTTACAAAGCATGTAGAGGTCTGTAATTTGTATCATAGGTACACTTCAACTGTGAGAGACGGAATCTAAAACAAAAATCCAGAAAATCACATTGTATGATTTTTAAGTAATTAATTAGCATTTTATTGCACTGTATATTACCCGTGTCGTCGTTCAGCCACGACTCGGTGAAACACAAGATATTACAGTTCTTAATGTCCCGTTGGTAGGATAATCGTAGGTCATCAATTTTATTTTCCAATGATTGCATGTTAGCAAGTAGAATTGATGGCAGTGGGAGTTCACACGCTTGCCTACGGATTCTCTAAAGGCAGCCCGATCTGTGTCCTCTTTTCCTCCGTCTTTTCTTCACGCAAATGACAGGGAACTGGGCCTGTTCCCGAGAGAGCGGTATATCCTTCTCATCGGACTCATTAAAGGAAAAATCTTCTTCCAATTTGTGGTGAATAATCGCTGTTCTGATGTCTAGAAGTTATTTTTGGTCATAAGAGATGGTAGTAGCAACATTATGTACAAAATAAGTAAAAAACTAAGTTGCAAAAAAACGAACAAAATAGCACATTTGGTGAGGAGCATGTAAAACGTCAGCCATCCTCTTCGGCACCAGAGAACACGTTTCCACTGCTCCAGAGTCCAATGGTGGCAAGCTTAACACCATTCCAGCCGACACTTGGCATTACTCATGGTGATCTTAGTCTTGTGAGGCTGCTCAGCAATGGAAACCCATTTCATGAAGCTCCCTGACGAACAGTTCTTGTGCTGATGTTGCTTCCAGAGGCAGTTTAGAACTTGGTAGTAAGTGTTAGAGCCAAGGACAGACAATTCTTACGGTCTTCAGCATTCTGCGGTCCTGTTCTGTGAGCTTGTGTGGCCTACCACTTCGTGGCTGAGTCGTTGGTGCTCCTAGACATTTCCACTTCACAATAACAGCGCTTACAGATGACCGGGGCAGCTCTAGCAGGGCCAAGATTTTACGAACTGACTTGTTGGAAAGGTGGCCTCCTATGACGGTGCCATGTTGAAGTCACTGAGCTCTTCAGTAAGGCAATTCTACAGCCACTGTTTGTCTATGGAGATTGCATGGCGGTGTGCTCGATTTTATACACCTGTCAGCAACAGGTGTGGCTGAAATAGCCGAATCCACTCATTTGAAGGGGTGTCCACATACTGTTGTAAATATAGTGTATATACACACACAAACATGCACCCACATCCCACATGATTCAATGACGTACGTCGAGATCCTGACAGTCAAACAGACAGACAGAAAGTCAGACAGAGAGGCAGACAGACTGACAGATAGAAAGAAAGATGGACAAACAGACAGACAGAGGCAGACAGACAGAGGCAGACAGACAGACAGACATGCAGACAGATGGACAGATAGAAAGAAAGATGGACAAACAGACAGACAGACAGACAGACAGACAGACAGACAGACAGACAGACAGACAGACAGACAGACAGACAGACAGACAGACAGACAGACAGACAGACAGACAGACAGACAGACAGACAGACAGACAGACAGACAGACAGACAGACAGACAGACAGACAGACAGACAGACAGACAGACAGACAGACAGACAGATAGATAAACAGACGGACAGACAAATAGAGAGATGGAAAGATAGAAAGGCAAAACTCACTTATCAGGGTAGTCTAGTTATTGACACGTCGGCAGCCATTGACCCCTCCCTTTTGAGTGGCAGCCAAAATGAATTCCACCATCGACAGATGTGTGTCTCCCGGTGCCGATAAAGGGATCGAGCCGATGGAGGGATTGACAGTATGATCGAGAAACAAAGAAAGCGAGTTGATGAGAGAGAGTGTGAGAGATGACATCATGTCTCTGATGTTGCTAGTAGAAAGTGTGATGTGGTGTCAGGCAGTGAATACAGGCATTTTAAAGTTATTCTAGCTATCTCTAGTCCTGTGGCACCTACTGCTTAACACAGAGTAGGGTTGGAAAATTCTGTTTTTCCAGAAATCCCGGTTGGCGTATTCCTAGATTTCCTGCTTATTTCTTCCTGATTACGGACATTTTCTGGAAAAACAGGGATCTTGGGGAAAGTTACCAGAATTTTGCAACCCTATGTATATAAGTCAACTAAGCCATTGAAGTGTGTCCATAATGAACTATAGAACATATCAGTTTCACTACCACCTAAACAAGGCAAAAGACGTAGCAAGAAAAATGGGGGAATGGCACCATTTATTGCCACCAAGGGTGAACTTTAGCTCAATAAACATCAGTTTAATGGGGCCATCAAGTAGTGGGCGGTCCCATGACTATTTCATTGGAATAGAAGCAAGTCTCACCTGTAGCTACATGGTAATAATGAGGCTATTACCCTTAGTTTAAAGATCCTCACCTCAGCAGTCTTCATTCCCTCTGATGGAGGCATGAGGGATGGAGATAACAGAGAGAGAGGAGGGATGGAGAGAACAGAGAGAGTGGAGGGATGGAGAGAACAGAGAGAAGAGGGAGAAGAAGCCCCATATACTACCCACCATTGCGACCTGTACGCTCTCGTTGGCTGGCCCTCGCTTCATACTCGTCGCCAAACCCACTGGCTCCATGTCATCTACAAGACCCTGCTAGGTAAAGTCCCCCCTTATCTCAGCTCGCTGGTCACCATAGCATCTCCCACCTGTAGCACACGCTCCAGCAGGTATATCTCTCTAGTCACCCCCAAAACCAATTCTTTCTTTGGCCGCCTCTCCTTCCAGTTCTCTGCTGCCAATGACTGGAACGAACTACAAAAATCTCTGAAACTGGAAACACTTATCTCCCTCACTAGCTTTAAGCACCAACTGTCAGAGCAGCTCACAGATTACTGCACCTGTACATAGCCCACCTATAATTTAG